>NW_007258961.1:912979-922722 GCF_000164805.1 Carlito syrichta | reverse complement strand
TTCAGTGGTGCATTTAGTCCATTCACATTCAAGCTAATTATTGAAATGTGAGAATTGATCTCTATCATAATATTCTTACAGAGTTATTGTTCTTTCTGTTTGTGTGTTGTTTTTCTTTTGGTTCTAGAGTTGGTTCATGTGTGTTTTATATCTTTTGCCTGGACTCTTGTGAAGAAGGTTGTTTTTCTTTTTTCCTTTTCTTCTTTGTTCAATACTTTCCTAAGTGTTTCTTGTAGAGGTGGTCTGGTGGCAGCGTAGTTTCTTAGGGATTAGATATCTAGGAAAGATTTCAATTCTCCCTCACTGATGAAGCTTGGTTTGGCTGGGTAGGTTATTCTCGGTTGAAATTGTTTATCTTTTAGAACTTTGAAGATGGGGCTCCAAGCTCTTCTAGCCTGGAGGGTTTCTGTAGATAAATCTGCTGCTATTCTAATTGGTCTTCCCTGGTAGGTAGTCTGACCTTTTTCACTTGCTGCCTTTAGGATTTTTTCTTTTATACCTACTTTGTTTAGGTGAATTATTATGTGTCTGGGAGTTGGTCTTCTCATTTATTGTCTTGCAGGGTTTCTCTGAATCTCTTGTTATAATTTTTGCATCACTGATGAAATGAGGGAAGTTTTCTTGAATGATTTCATGAAATGTTTGTTCCAGTGTGGCCCCTGTTTCTCTCTCTGCCTCAGGAAGGCCAATTACTCTTAGGTTCAATCTCTTGAAGTAATCATTCATCTCTTGAAGGTTTTGTTCTGTCTTTTTGAACTTCTTTTGTATGTTTTTGACAGTTTCGGTTAGTTCTGTGCTTTGGTCTTTGAGCTCTGAGATTCTTTCTTCTGCTTGACTAATTCTGCTTTCCATGCTTATTGGTTTGTTATTTATTTCCATCACCGTATTCTTTACTGCTGTTATTTCTGACATTAGCTCCTTCCTATTTTCCTCTTGTCTTCCTCAATTTTTTTAATTCTCTCTATTACTGTCTTGATATCTGGGTTTATTTCATGTGACCAGTCATTCTGGGGGCTCTTCACTGTTCATGTTCTGAAGTCTATTTTCTCAGTGTCTGTCCTCCCAGGGGTCTGTGTGAGACCTGTATTCTTCTTTTGGTTTTTCTTCATTTGTGCAGTTTTTTTTCCCCTCCCTACTTTTTCCTTCCCTCCACATCACCGTCTTCTTTAATTCTGTTATTCAGAGGTGGAGGGGTTGGTTTTACTTCTGTTTTTTCAATCTCCTATTCTTCTTTATGTATGTCCTCTTACTTTCTTCTATTCTGGAGTTGCACTACAGGCTGAGGATGGTCCTTTTTGCAGTTTTGAGATTTACTTAAGGGGGAGCTGTGATTCAAAATCTATCTACAGGTCCTGGTATCCAGCGACAGGTGTATGGATAATCTGAAACCCACTTCCCACTGCCTTGAAATCTGTCCATGTAGTAGGGTTGTAGGTTTACTCCCTGAAATAAAATGAGGTTAACCGAGGGAAGAGAATGGAGCAGAGAGTGGGAGAAAAGGAGGGTAGAGAGAGAGTGGAGTAAGGGTGAAAACAGATGAGTATACCAACAAATGGAGAGAGAGAGAGACAAAAATTGGAACATATAAAAACAATAGACCACAGCTACAAACTAACCAATGCCCATGCCAAAAACATAAAACATACAGTGATGCTAACTTACAAGCTTACCAAACTCCTTATTGGTGTGCTATTCCTCTATACAAAGATGGGGTTTACAGAGAAAAGAAAAGAAAAGAAGGGAAAAGAAGGAGGAAAAAAAGGGAGGGGGACAAAACAGAAGGAATAGAATCAAGTCAGCAGACTAACAGAACCAATCAAGCACACTCTGAGACTTTTCATTTAAGTCGAATGTCCTTTTAGCTCTGATTTCTAGCTGTCTTTTCAGGCTGGGAAGGTTGTCCACAGTTAGGGTCAGTTGTCCCTGGCCTGCTGTGAAGGGCAATTCAGATCATCACTCAGTTCACACTGCCCCGTTCACCACTCAGATCTGGCCTGTGTCTGTCAGGCTTCCGTTTTTCCCCTTTTGGTGTTGTTACCTTGAATCGCCAGCAGGTAGTGATATCCCATCACTCTAGATGGTCTTTATCTCAGCTGCTTGCCCACCCCTAAGGGGAGGGAGACGTTGCCTCAAGGCACACGGGAGGAGACCCACGGCCTGGCAGGATGTCCCGGTGGTAGTAGACCTCAGCAGATCTTGCTCACAGAGGCTTCAAGGTCTGAAGTCATGGATCTCCTCAGGCACGGGCCGTGCAATGTGTAATGGCTGCCTTGGCAGTGGTGGTGGCTGCGGCCTGCCCCAGGCTCAGGCGGTGCGATCTGTGATGGCTGCCTCGGAGGTGGCAGCAGCAGTGGCAGTGGCAGCTAGCCTCAGGCACAGGCGGTGCGATGTGCAATGGCTGCCTCTGTGGCGGCAGCAGCAGTGGCAGCGGCGGCTCACCTCAGGCACTGGCAGTGCGATATGGAATGGCTGCCACAGCTGCGGCTGCAGCGGCGGCAGTGGCAGCCACAGTAGCTGCCCAGAGCACGGTGATGCCTCAGCGAAGTCTACGGCCGAGCTCTGTGTGAAGAGCAAGCTGCCTATGATGGGATCTGCAGCCTCCGGGGAGAGAACCAGAGTCTCTTTGTGTTCTCTTCTGTGGAGAGTCTCACAGACCGAGCTGCCCCGTCACCATCTTGCTGGAACTCTGGGCATTTCTTTATTTTAATTTATTTTAAATTTTTGGAGTACAAGTGAGGATTCACTACACAAGTAATTTGTATGCAGGTGAAGTTTGGGCTTCTATCTGACCTTCTTTCTTCTGAGAGAGGACCAGGTACAGTGTGTTGCTACATGGCCTCCTCCTTTCTCTCTCCCTCCCTCTCCTAGCAGTGCCCAGCACCTGGCCGATCTCACCCAAAGGGCATTTCTTATAACAAGAAGTACACACTTGCAGTCACTGCAAGGTGGCTCCCATGTTGTGGTCTGTGTTCCTGTAGCTTTGTTTTGCAGCCATTCTAAATAGAAGCAGTGCACACACGAGAACCTATGCACCTTTCTACAGCAGTTCATCCTCCCAGGAAATGAACTGCCATTACAGCTGAATGGAAGAGCTGAGTGATTGTCTTTAAAATTATTTTCAGTAGGTTTTCAAAGCATATATTGCTTGACATGCAAAGGAAATGTTATTTACACCTCTCATTTTAAGGGAACTGGAGGAAAAACCCAATAGGAAATTTGCCACAACATGGATGGAATTGGAGGACATTTTAGGAAGTGAAATAAGCCAGAAACAGAAAGACAGATAGTACATGTATGTAAGAGCTAAATACAATTGGTCTCATGGAAATAGAGTAGAATGGTGGTTACCAGAGGTGGGGATGATAGTGGGGGGGGTGCTCAAGGAAAGTTGATTAATAGCTACAAAAGTACAGTTAGGTAGGAGTATCTAGTGTTCAATAGCACAGTAGGGCAACTGTAGTTAACAAGAATTTATAGTATATTTCAAAATAGCTAGAAGAGACACTTTGGAATGTTCCCAACACAAAGAAGTGATAAATGTTTGAGGTGATGAATAGCTTAATTACTGTGATTTAACCATTATACATCGTATGCATATATCAAAAAATCCTCATGTACCCCTGTATATATATCTTTCTTCATTTTAATTTATTTTAAATTATTATTATTTTATATATACCAACGATTATGTATCCATTTTAAAAAGAGGAATGCTTTTCATTATAACCAAGCACATACCCTTCTAGGCAAAAATACTGCGATCTGGGTTCCTACATGAGTTCTGATTATGTGCCCAGCACTGTGCTATGTGCTTTAAAAGGCATTTAATGTTTTAAATAATTATAATCCTCTGAGACTAGTATTACCCCACTTGGTAAGGGAATAATTGGAGATGCAGGTAAATGACTTTCCTAAATTCTGAGATTTGGTATGTGGAAGTTAAAGTTCTAGTAGAGAAAACAGTCTTTCTAGCATACAACAGATACATGAAAAAATGCTCAACCTCATTAATTATCAAAGAAGTGCAAATCAAAACTACAATGAGATACCACCCAATTCTTGTAAGAATGACTGTCATTAATAAGTCAAAAAACACCAGGTGCAGGCATGGCTGCAGGAGCCATTGTTACTTTGCCAGTGGGACTGTAAAATAGTCCAAACTCTATGCAAAACAGAGTGGCAATTTCTCAAATAACTAAAAATTGAGCTTTCATATTATCTGGCAATCCTTCTCCTGGGAATATACCCAGAAGGACATAAATTGCTCTACAAAAAAGATGCCTGCACATGTATGTTTATTGCCGCACTATTCACATTAGCAAAAACCTAGAACCAGCCCAGATGCCCAGTGAAAGTGGAGTGGATAAAGAAAATGTGGTATATATATGATGGAGTATTAATACCTGATGGCATATTAAGCAGCTATAAAAAAGAACAAAATCATGGCCTTTGCAACAATGGATGCAGTTGGAGACTGTCATACTAAGTAAACTATCACAGAAACAAAGAACTGAATACCACAACTATCACTCATAAGTGGGCCCTGAACACTAGTCACATTAGCACAAGGGTGGAATTGGCAATACTGAGAACCGTTAGGGGAAAGAGGAAGGAAAGAAGGAGGGAGGTAGCACGTGACAACGCAATGTGGGTACTTGATTCACTATCAGTGGACGAGAGGGCCAGCTAGAAGCACAAATTTCACCTGCAAACAGCCTACTTACATAACAAATCCCCACTTATACCACACAAACTCTAAAATTAAAAAAAAATTAGTTAAAAAACAACATTAGCCAACTTTGTCACCCAATTTAGTTACATGACCTTTCCTGACAACTTCTAGCTAATTTTTAAAAATAAATACATAATAGCATAATTTTTAAAAATAAATACATCTGATAGCATTAGTCTCTGTTAAATATGAGAAAATCACTCATGAAAAACTAATGACTGTAAAGAGTAGTAGTTCTGCTGGAATTAGTGTACAACTTCTCAAACACTCTACTAATTCCTTTTTGTTTTTATTAGCATTGTATAAAGTTCACTACCATGCTTAGGATGACTTTCTCTCTTAGATCTTAGATTCTAGCATATTCACATTAGTATCACATTCTGTAAGATTTTTCTGTTTTCTCTGTTCAGACACTTTCTTGATATGAAAAAAGAACAAACCCGAGGAGTCAGAAATGGATTAATATATATGTTGATAACAAGTTGTTCCTAATTATTAAATATTAATTCATTTTTTCTGTATATTTTAATTCAATAGATATTATTCATTTGTGTTCTTCATGGGACACTTTAGTTTGGGATATCCGCTGGTCTGGTCAGTCTCTCTTTGAAAACCTCACATTATAGTAGTTTCAAAATTGGATCTTTTTTCTGCATGCCTATAAATTTATGCCTCAAAGTGAAACTGTGGCCATAAATGTAAGTGTGAATCTACTGATTACCATTGCTTCTCATACTGTCATTGAATATGGATGGTTTGGAAAGGTTTCATTGATATTGCACCAAGAAACTATATACACAATTGACTAAAGAACAAGGAATTTAATCATTGTGAAGCTCCCTAGAGAAAATTTACCTAACCAGGAGGAAAATTAGAGTTGGGAAGAAATTTAAATTTAGTTTATAACTAAGGAAAACATTCATGCAGTGCTTTTTTGACTGGGCCTCTTCTGTGACTTAAGAAAACAGGCAGAGTTATTTGGATTCAAAAGAGTCTTCTATTGGGTGAGAGGGTTTGAAATAGGATGAAACTATCCATTTATTGGGATATTTAGGGCTTATGTTAGTTTTGCAAATAGCTGAAATAAAGCATTTTGTTGCTTGGAGAAGGGTTTTCTCTAAAATGCAAAAAGTCCTTTTTTTTCTGTAATATTTTTAGAAAAAAGGCTTGTCTCTTCATTGGGGGTGGTTTACTTGAGTATGCAAGTTGTCATTTTAGATGGTTAAAGCTACAGTGATGGACTTCACCATAAATATGGTCTTAAGTGGTACCTAGTCTTAATCATATTTAGATATTTCTAATGGTGAATGATTTTTTATTTGTTTTTAATTTTAGAAGAATGTTATTTGCTTAGCAATAGCTTCATTCAACCTATCTGAAATGTTGTTGGTGTTGAAAATGACATTCAATAGTAGATTCATATTTATTTGACAGAATGTCTGAAGCAAAACATTAAATATCTCTATGCTACCTACAGTAGTAAATAGAAAATGAATTCCGATGCCCTCCATTTATCTCCAAATTCTATGATTTTCATTTTTCTCACACTGATAAAAACAACCTAAAAAAAAAGTCAAATTGCAGTCACTGAAAGCTGCCCCTCTGGTCTTTAGGTGCAATAATGGCTTTCCTATTCAGCACTGCAAAGCTGGCTGGGGCTTGGTGATTACACATCACCTCTGCAGCAGAGCATTTCAATATGAGGATGCATTGCTCACTGTCATTTTGTTGAAAAGGCCTGTATGGTACTGCTGATCCTTTTTCTTTAGAAAACCATGAATGTTTGCTCACAATTGTTTAGTCATGAATAAAGCATTGATTAAGAAAGGGTTGTTTTTATATTATAACTGTGAGTCAGTTATTTGTGACCAATTAATGACTAGTTTCAAGTTAGAAGTAAATGTTGATAGACAATAATGTCCACTAAACACTTGCAAATGCTATATAAAACATATTAAAGCTATGTTTTCTGTCTTTTCACAGCTTATAATATAAGATGATAAGATAGTCATATATTCACCCTTCAGACTTACATGCAGATTGGACCCAAAGGAGAGAGATAATTAGGCTGTAAATGAAACAATACTTTGTCTAGTCATTCCTAATTAAGTCATCTTTTTGTTAAGTAGATGATATTTGAGAATGTTTTGGGGAGGGGCAATTTATTACAAGCGGGCCCAAGGGAACTTTTTCGGTGATGAAAATGCCCTATATGTTGATAGTGCTGTTGGCTACATGAGTCAGCACATTTGCCAGAATACATCAAACATATCTTTTAAATGAATGGATTTTGATACATTTAAATCATGCCTTACTTTTAATTCATAAAGCAATCTTAAAAATAAAGTCCAATTAACTGATAGAATATTGTTCAAAGGATATGGGTAATCAGTTCACAGAAGAGGAAACACAAATAGCTCTGAAAAATATATACTGATGCTAGATTCATCTCCAAATAAAGGAAACTCAAATGAAAATAACAAGAGATACATTCTTCACTTATGCATTTGAGAAAAATGATTGATAACAAACACATTGTATAGAAAAACAGATACTCTCAAACTTAACTTATTGAAATATAAATTAATACCATTCCTATAGAAGGTAGTTTGGCAGTAGTTAGCAAAATTACAAATGCATACATCTTTGATCTAGTAATCCCACCTTACGGGAACTTGTCCAACAGATGTACTATATGCAAGCAAAATGATACATATATAATCTCATTACTTGTAGAATTGTTAATACATGCCTATGATTACTTAAATGTCCAAAAATAGGGGACAGGCCAAGTGAATTATGGGACTTTCATGCAGTAGAATACTGTGTAGTTGTAAAAATGAGAAAGTCTTTATATACTGGTATAAGTAACTCTTGATATTTAAGTAAAAAGATGAGGCATACTTTTTCGAGAGGTAGACTAGGCATAGTTTTCCCTACTTTTCTTCCTAAGAAACAGTAAAAATCCTGGACATTGTATACATATACATTTTAAAATTTTATTTATTTATTTATTTATTTAATCAATATTTATTATTTTGATATTGTGGGGTACAGTTAAGGGTTAGGTATACAAGTATGTTTTGTTCAGTCACCCTTGTTGATAAGGGGTGTCTCCCCATCCCCAGACAGATATTGAGTACTGTTAATCACACCTCCCTTCCCCTCCCCCCATAGTTTCCCACCACTGTCAATCCTTTTCATATAGTATTACAATAGATGTTCAAGGTCCACTTATGAGTGAGAACATGTGATAATCAGATCTCTGTTTCTGTGAGAGGTCACTCAGTATTATAGACTCTAGTTCCATCCAGGTTGCTGCGAAATGCATGGTTTTGTTCTTTTTTATGGCTGTGTAGTATTCCATTGTGTATATGTACCACATTTTTAAAATCCAGTCCTCTTTTGATGGACAGCATGGTTGCTTCCAGGTTCTTGCTATTGTGAACAATGCTGTGATAAACATACGTGTACAGGCATCTTTTTTATAGAGTGATTTGAGTTCTTCAGGGTATATTCCCAGTAGGGGTATTGCAAGGTCATATGGGAGGTTGATATTTAGAGCTTTTAGGAATCGCCACACTGTTTTCCACAGAGGTTGCACCAGTTTGCACTCCCACCAACAGTGTAGGAGTGTTCCCTTTTCACCACACTCTCTCCAGCAACTGTTATTTTTTGAGTTATTACTAATAGCCATTCTGACTGGAGTTAGGTGGTATCTTGGTGTGGTTTTGATTTACATCTCCTTGATGATTACTGAGGTTGAACATTTCTTCATGTGTCTGTTGGCTGCTCGGATGTCTTCCTTTGAGAAGTGTCTGTTCATATCTTTTGCCCACTTTATTTATTTATTTATTTTTGAGTTGGGGTCTCACTCTGTCACCCAGACTGCAGTGCAGTGGCCGCTCCCAGCTACTGCAGTCTCGACCTGCTGGTCTCTGGTGATCCTTCTGCCTCAACCTTCCAAGTAGCTGGAACTACAGGTGCGTGCTACCACGCCTGGCTCATTTTGATTTATTGTAGAAATTAGGTCTTGCCAATTTGCCCAGGTGGGTCTCGAACCTGCAGTCTCAGGCAGTACACTCACCTCAGCCTCCCAAAGGCACGGGATTGCAGGCTGAACCACTGAGCCTGGCTCTTTTGCCCACTTTATAATGGGGATGTTTGTTTTTTCATTTTCAGCACATTTGAGTTCCTTGTAGATCCAAGATGCTAAGCCTTTGTCGGACCTGGAGTTGGCAAGTACTTTTTCTCAGTCTCTGGGCTGTCTCCCTTCTCTCTTGATGGTTTCTTTGGCTTTGCAGAAGCTTGTCAGTTTAATGAGGTCCCACTAGTCTATCTTATCTCTTATGGCCTGTGGGTTTCGGGTTTTGTTCAAGAATTGGATGCTAGTTCCAATTTCCATAAGGGTATGTCTAGAATTTTCTAAGGCTCTTATGGTTTGAGGTTTTACATTTAGGTCTCTGATCCATTTAGAGTTAATTTTTGTGTTTGGGGACAGATAGGGGTCTTGTTTGAATCTTCTGCATGTGGTCAGCCAGTTTTCCCAGCACCATTTACTGAATAGGTTCTCCTCTCCCCAGTCGTTGGTGGTGGAGGCTTTGTCAAAGATGAGTTGGTTGATAAATTGAGGTTTAGTTTCTGGAATCTCAATTCTATTCCATTGGTCTATATGCCTGTTTTTGTGCCAATACGAAGCTATTTTGATTATTGTAGCTTTATAGTAAATTTTGAAGTCTGGTAATGTGATACTGCCTGCTTTGTTTTTTTTTTTTTTGTTGAGGATTGTTCTGGCTATTCTTGGTCATTTGTGTTTCCATATGAATTACTGTATTGTTTTTCTAGGTCTGAGAAGAATGTTGCCAGTAATTTGATGGGTATTGCATTAAATCTGTAGATTGCCTTAGGTAGGATGGACATCTTCACAATGTCGATTCTTCCAATCCATGAGCATGGGATATTTTTCCACTTGTTTGTGTCATCTTTGGTTTCTTTGAGCAGTGTTTTGTAG
>NW_007258961.1:910254-912717 GCF_000164805.1 Carlito syrichta | reverse complement strand
TCTAGCCAGGACTTCCAATACTATATTGAACAGGAGGTGTGAGAGTGGGCATCCTTGTCTGGTTCCAGTTTTCAGGGGAAGTGGTTCCAAGTTTTGTCCGTTTAGGAGTATGCTGGCTGTGGGTTTCTCATAGATGTCTTTTACTATTTTGAGGTATATTCCCCGTATGCCTAGATGTTTGAGGGTTTTTATCAAGAAGGGGTGCTGGATTTTATCAAAAGCTTTTTCTGCATCTAATGATATAATCATGTGGTTTTTGTTTTGACATCTGTTGATGTATTTAATTACATTTATGGTTTTACGAATGTTGAACCAGCCTTGCATCCCAGGTATCAAGTGGGTATGAAGCCTACTTGGTCATGATGGATAATTTCTGAGATGTGTGGTTGTATCCGGTTTGCTAGGATCTTGTTGAGGATTTGAGCATCTATATTCATCAAAGATTTTGGCCTGTAGTTCTCTTTCTTTGTTGGGTCATTACCTGGCTTGGGTATCAATGTGATGTTAGCTTAGTAAAATGATTTGAGGAGAATTCCATCTTTCTCAATCACATGGAATACCTTCAGTAGGATTGGTATCAGCTCCTCCTTAAATGTCTTGTAGAATTCTGCTGGAAAGTAATCTGGACATGGACTTTTTTTGGTAGTTAGTTTTTTTATCACGTAGTCAATTTACTTGATTGTTATTGGTCTATTTAGGGTCTCAATTTCTTCTTGTTTCAACCTAGGCAGGTTATATGATGTCAGAAAGTCCTCCATTTCCTTAAGGTTTTCAAGTTTGTTTCCATACAAGTCTACATAGTAGTCTCTAATGATCTTTTGTATTTCTTCAGGGTCAGATGTGACTTCATCTTTTGTGTTTCTGATTGTGTTTATCGGATTGTGTTTATCTGATTGTGTTTTCTCTCTTTTTCTTGGTCAGTCTAGCTAAGGGACCATCGATCTTGTTTATCCTTTTGAAGAACCAGCTTTTTGGTTCATCAATTTTTTGTATTATCTTTTTGTCTTCTATGTCCTAGATTTGGGTTTTTGTTTGGTGATCTGGATTCTTCTGCTGAAATCAGGGTTTTTGCAGTTTCACTTTTCCAGCTTCCTTAGGTGGCTTGTTAGGCTATTAATTTGTGATCCTTCCATTTTCATCATGTGCATTTATAGGGATATAAATTCCCCTCTTACTACAGCTTTCATGGTGTCCCAGAGATTTTGGTAAGATGTTTCTTCATTTTCATTTGTTTCCAGGTAACTTTTAATCTCTGTTTTGATTTCATCATTGACCTGGGAGTTGTTTAGTATCATGCTGTTTAGTGTCCATGTCTTTGTGAATGTTAGGGGGACCTTGTTGGTGTTTATGTTTATTTTTATTCCACTGTGGTCCGAGAAGGTACATGGTAAAATTTTGGTCCTTTCACATTTGCTTATACTTGATTTATGGCCAAGTATGTGGTCGATCTTAGAGTACATACCATGTGGTGATGAGTAGAATGTATATTCTGTGGTCTTTGGATGGAGTGTTCTGTAGGTATCAATTAAGTACATTTGGTCAAGCGTCACATTGAGGTTTTGGATCTTGTTGCTGATTTTTTGTCTTGTTGATCTATCTAGGGTTGTGAGTGGGGTATTGAAGTCTCCAGCTATGATGGTGTTGGAGTTGATATCTTTTTTTAGTTTACCTAGAAGCTGCTTTATGAAAGTTGGTGCTCTTATGTTGGGTATACGTTTAGGATGGATAATTCTTGTTGATGGATTGAACCTTTTATTATTATGTAGTGGCATTCTTTATCTTTTTAGATTTTTGATAGCTTAAAGGGTATTTTGTCTGAGATTAAGATCATGATGACTCCTTTCTTTTGTTTTCCGTTTGCCTAAAAATTTGTTTCCTATCCTCTTACTTTGAGTCTGTGAGTGTCCTTTTTTCTGAGGCGAGTCTCTTGAAGGCAATAAATTGTTGCCTGGCAGTATTTTATCCATTTTGCCATTCTATGTCTTTTCAGTGGTGCATTTAGTCCATTCACATTCAAGTTAATTATTGAAATGTTAAGTTGGTCTCTATCATAATGTTCTTACAGAGTTGTTGTTATTCTTCCTGTTTGTGTGTTGTCTTTCTTTAGGTTCTAGAGTTGGTTCATGTGTGTTTTTAATCTTGCCTATACTCTTGTGAAGAACGTTATTATTCTTTTTTCCTTTTCTTCTGTGTTTAATACTTTCTTAAGTGTTTCTTGTAGAGGTGGTCTCGTGACAGCGTAGGTTCTTAGGGATCGGATATCTGGGAAAGATTTCAATTCTCCCACACTGATGAAGATTAGCTTGGCTGGGTAGGTTATCCTTGGTTGAAATTGTTTATCTTTTAGAACTTTGACCATAGGGCTCTAAGCTGTTCTAGCCTGGAGGGTTTCTGTAGATAAATCTGCTGCTATTCTAATTGGTCTTCCCTGGTAGGAAGTCTGACCTTTTTTCTCTTGCTGCC
>NW_007258961.1:840977-910064 GCF_000164805.1 Carlito syrichta | reverse complement strand
TCTGGGTTAGTTCTGTGTTTTGGTCTTTGAGCTCTGAGATTCTTTCTTCTGCTTGGCTAATTCTGCTTTCCATGCTTATTAGTTTGTTATTTATTTCCATCACCATATTCTTTACTGCTGTTATTTCTGACATCAGCTCCTTCCTATTTTCTTCTTGTCTCTCCTCAATTTTTAAAATTCTCTCTATTAATGTCTTGATGTGTGGGTTTGTTGCATGTGACTAGTCATTCTGGGGGCTCTTCATTGTTTGTGTTCCAAAGTCTTTTTCTCAGTCTGACCTCCCAGGGGTCTGTGTGAGACCTATATTCTTCCTTTGGTTTTTCTTCATTTGTGCGGTTTTTTCCTCCCTACTTTTTCCCTCCCTCTATGTCACCATCTTCTTTAACTCTGTTATTCAGGGGTAGAGGGGTTGCTTTTACTTCTGTTTGTTCAATCTCCTATTCTTCTTATGTATGTCTTCTCACTTTGTTCAATTCTGGAGTTGCACTGTAGGTTGGGGATGGTCCTTTTTGTCGTTTTGAGATTTACTTAAGGGGGGAGCTGTGATTCAAAATCTATCTGCAGGTCCCGGTATCCACCGACAGGTGTATGGATAATCTGAAACCCACTTCCCACTGCCTTGGAATCTGTGCGTGTAGTGGGTTTGTAGGTTTACTCCCTGAAATAAAATGAGGTTAACAGAGGGAGATGAATGGAGCAGACAGTGGGGGGAAGAGGGGAGTGGAGAGAAAGAGGAGTAAGGTGTAAAACAGACAAATGTACCAACAAATGGAGAGAGAAACCTAAACTGAGGCAGATGAAAACAATAGACCATGGCTACAGACTAACCAACTCCCATTAAAAAAACCCTAAAAAATACAATGATGGTAACATATAAGCTTACCAACTTCCTTATTGGTGCTATTCCTCTACACAAAGATATGTTTTACAGAGAGAAGAAAAGAAAAGAAGAGAAAAGAAGGGAAAAAAGAAAAAAAAGAAAAAGGGGGGAACAAAACAGAAGGGATACAATCAAGTCAGTAGACTAACAGAACCAATCAAGTACACTCTGAGACTTTTCGTTTAAGTTGAATGTCCTTTCAGATGTGATTTCTACCTGTCTTTTCAGGCTGGCAAGTTTGTTCACAGTTAGGGTCAGTTGCCCTTGGCCTGCTGTGAAGGGAAATTCAGATCACCCCTCAGTTCACCACTGCCCATTTCACCACTCAGATCTGGCCTGTGTCTGTCAAGATTCCGTTTTTTCCCTTTGGGTGTTGTTACCTTGAATTGCCAGCAGGTTGTGCTATCTCACTGCTCCAGATGGTCTTTATCCCACCTGCTCACCCCTAAGGGAAGGGATCCGTGGCCTCAAGGCACACAGGAGGAGACTCCTGGCCTGGCAGGATGTCACAATGGCAGTAGTGGCAGCAGCAACCTCAGCAGATCTTGCTCGCAGGGGCTTCAAGGTCTGAAGTCGTGGATTGCCTCTGGCACTGGTGGTGTGATGAAGGCTACCACGGCGGCGGCTGTGGTGGTGGCAGCGGCAGCCACTGTAGCTGCCCAGACCGCAATGATGCCTCAGAGATGTTTACGGCCGAGCTCTGTGTGAAGAGCAGGCTGCCGACGATGGGATCTGCAGCCTCTGGAGAGAGAACCAGAGTCTCCTTCTGTTCTTCTCTGTGGAAGGTCTCATAGACCGAGCTGCCCCGTCACCATCTTGTTGGAAGTCCTTTGAAGTATATTTTAAAAAGCGTATTTTAAAAAACAAAACAAAAAAGACTGAAAGCTGTAGAGAAGGTAGTAGATCCGTTAAGAACGTCAGGATCTAAGAAACACATGGTGGGTTCCCTGGGTCTTCTTCTGTCTTACATATCGCAGACTTGTTGCTAAAGAAGCCAGCAACCTGGAAACACCAATAAGAGCAAAACAAAATCCTGCTCTTTCTAGTTAAAGGACCAAGAAATGGGTGGCCAACATGACCGAATATTTTTAGATAACAGCTACTCCAGTCAAACACCACAGGAAAAACCAGCCAACAAACAAAAAACTATGACCCTACCCACAACCATATGAGTCAAGGCTATGTAGTCTATATATAGGCTACCTGGTGTCAGGATGGTGTCAGAAACCTTACCAAGTAAGGACCCTGGACTCCAATCTACATCGCTGGATGAATTGGACTTAGTCAAAAATTTAAAATTTGCTTTTTGAAAGACCCTGCTAGAGGTTGTAAAGCTAAGCCACAGACTGAACGAAAATGTTTGCAAGCTGCATATCCAACAAAGGACTGGTATTTAAAATATATAAAGAACTCTTAAAATCTGTGAAAACAAATAAAAAGAAACACCGAGCGATGAGAAAAAGATGCGGATAAGCATTTTACCAATGAGGATATACATGAAATGTTTTTCATCATTTTTAGCCATTAGCATTAGGAAAATGGAAGTAAAACCACAATAAGATATCACTACACACCCACAAAAATAAAAATAAAATAAAATAATTAATGACAATACCAAATGCTGGTGAAGATATGGAGGAACTGTGCTACTTATACTTTGTTGATGGGAATGTTAAATAGTAAAACCACTGTGGAAAACCGTTTGGTAGAGTCTCATAAAAGTAGACAGAACTATTTTATGACATACCAATTGCATTCCTGGGTATTTATCCCAGGGGCATGAAAACTTATGTTCACACAGAAATCTGTACATGATGCTTTATAGTGGCTTCATTCATAACAAGCAAAAATTAGAAATGGTTCACTGGGTGCAAACTTAAACTAGGTTACACTAATATGATGAACTCAGCAATAAAAATCAATTAGGTCACTTATATGTGGGAGCTAAATGGACATACAAATGGAAATAATAGCTACTGGGGACATTAAGAGGGAGGAGGTGATGGTTCAGAAACTGTCTTATACCAATGTTCACTATTGGGGGCATGGGAACACCAAAAGTCCAATCTCTACTAGCATACAATATGCCCATGCAGCAAACATGCACTTGTACCCCCCGAATCTACAATAAAAAATTTAAGTAATTAGTTATTAATATACGCAACAAACTGAAAGTAAAGAAACTCAGTCTCAAAAGAGCGAAGAAATTCAGTTTCAAAAGATTACGTACTGCATGATTTCATTTATATAACATTCTTGCAATGACAAAAATTATAAAAATGGAGAATACATTTTTGGTTGCCAGGGGTCAAAGAGGGAAAGGGAATGGGTGAGAAGGGAATGTGTCTATAAAGCGGACGGCATGAAGGGTTCTTGTGGTGACAAAAATGGACTGAATCCAGACTGTATCAACGTCATCCTGCTTGTGATCTCGTAAAATGGTTCTCCAAGCTATTGTCACTGGGGAAACTAGGTAAAAGACACATGGGCTCACTCCGTTTTATTTTATACAACTGCATGCGACTCTACAATTACTCACAATAGACTTGATTTTTAAAAGTCAATTGACTGAGGAGCTTGTGTAATATGCCACTTTATATATAAAATTGTGATAAACAATCTATAATTGTTTTTTTATAGATGAATAATGGAATGCTGGAAAGATACGAAGGGGGGATCCGCCTAAAAATTCAGAATTATCTCTTGGAGAGCAGTCTTCTTATAGTACAGGCTTTCCCCACTAGGTACGTGTTCTAGGAGCCCATCACCGTCAGTGTACCCAGTTAGTTTCAGAGAGGCTACATTTGGCTTCAGTGAAGTTTTTTTTTCGGAGAGTCTTTCAGTGTGTTTGCTCATTTCATACTGGGTGATTTACCAGCTCACCAGCCCACACTATGCTGAGTGTTCAGCAGCTTTTGACCAAAAAAACATGACCGCCATGCTCCATCCCCCTTATTCCCCTTCTCTTGTGACTTTTGTTTGTTTGTTTGTTTCCCAGATGAAAAAAGTCCTCAAAGGAAAACGTTTTGCTGATGTGGAAGAGGTGAAACAAAAAACAGCAGGAACTCTAGAAGGCATCAAAATTGATGAGTTCAAAAACTGTTTTAAGCATTGGAAAAAGCATCTTGATGGGTGTATTGCACCAAACAGAGAGTACTTTGAAAGTGACTGGAGTTTAAACAAGTAAGAATAAATACACAATTTTTATAAGTAAACTTCATATACTTGGGGTCCCCCCTCGTGTATAAGAAACCTACAATTTTACAATGTCATCACCTTTGGAAGAAGAAATGGGGAAAAGATGGAGACAAGAGATTAGAAAGATCATCCCATACTCTTAACTTTCCAATATTTGTGTGCCTCCATTTCAGATTGTAAACTCTCATAGATCAAGAAAGTGTGTTCCCTTGACTACACCTGCACAGTTCCCTGGGTAATTAGCTATTTAATGGTTTGATTAATGCTTGATAAAAATGCTTGTTTGGAATTAGGTAATTTGCCAAAAGGACAAATCTAGATGGATAAAAATTTAGAACATGGAGAATGGATTAAATAAAGCAGTAAGATAAGTGGTAATATAGAAAACTGGGGCAGGTCCCCTCCCACTGTGTTCCCTCAGGTCCCCTCCCACTGTGGGAACTTTTCTGTCCTCTCAATAAACCTTGCTTTAAAAAAAAAAAATATATATATATATATATATACACAAAACTGTGAGAAATAAGCATATTTGTGAACTTTTATCAAATTTATTTATTTTTATCCTCATTTTATTCATTTGAAATTAACTTTATACTTTAAGAAACTGTCTCTTCTGTCAGCTCTAGATGTTGGGTAATGAAACCTAACTCTTGAATTTGTGCTTATTTCACCTGCCTGCTTTGTTGAGTCGAATTTTATCTTTATTGCTCTGTGTGTGTGTGTGTGTGTGTGTGTGTGTGTGTGTGTGTGTGTGTGTGTTTTAAGACGAGGGACAGTAAAGAAGGAAATATGACATATCCTACAGTTCTGTCTTTTGGCATCTATTTATTGCTTAATTCACTTTCTATCCCGAAGATTCCACATTTAAACACTTACTATTGTGAATAATGCTGCAATAAACATGTGTGTGCAGGTTTCTTTTTCATAGAGTGATTTGAGTTCTCCTGGGTAAATTCCCAGAAGGGGAATTGTTGAGTTGTGTGGAAGGTCGAGTTTCAGGTCTTTTAGGAATCGCCACACTGTTTTCCACAGAGGTTGTACTAGTCTACACTCCCACCAACGGTGTAGAAGTGTTCCCTTTTCCCCGCATCCTCTCCAGTATCTGTTGTTTTCTGAGTTGATCATCCTGACTGGAGTTAGGTGGTATCTCAGTGTGGTTTTAATTTGCATTTCTCTGATGATTAGTGAAGCTGAGCATTTTTATGTATCCGTTGGCTGTACATATGTCTTCTTTTGAGAAGTGTCTATTCATATCTTTTGCCCATTTTTTAAATAGGACTGTTTGTTTTTTTCTTTTCAGCACATTTGAGTTCCTTGAAGATCCTACATGCATGTTTATTGCAGCATTATTCACAGCAGCAAAAACATGGAAACAACCATGCTGCCTATCAAAAGTGAACTGGATAAAAAAAGTGTGGTGCATATACATGATGGAGTATTATGCAGCCATAAAGAAGGACAAAATTATGAACTTTGCAGCAACTTGGATGCATTTAGAGTCCATACTACTCAGTGATCTATCACAGAAACAAAAAACTGAGTATCACATATTCTCACTCATAAGCGAACCCTGAACAATCATCATAATACTACAAGAAAGGGACTGGCAGTAGTGGGAAACTGCCAGTGGAAGGAAGGGCGAGGCACACTTCATCAATAAGGGTACCAGACCTCAAACCAAGTGAAGTGGGGACCAAAGTGAGGCCCAAACTTTACCTGTACAATGACCAATTGTATACCTAAACCTGAATTGTACCCCACATCTTTAAAATAAAAAAGTTTTAAAAATAAGTCAGTTAAAAATAAACAAACACCTGTATGCCAGATGCAATGTAAGTGCTTTATACATTAGTTAACTTAATTCTTGTAACAACACTATAAGGAAAGTTGTATTATAATCATATCCATTTTATATTTGGGGGAAATAAAGCTGAATGAGGTTAAAAAAATAAAAAACTTTCTCAAATTTTTCTGTCTATCACAGGAGAGAACCAATACTCAAATCCTGGTTTATCAGCTTGGGCAACTTGGTCAGACCTCGTCTCTACAATAAATTACAACACCCCCCAAAAAACTAGCTGGGCATCATGACATGCGTCTGTAGTTCCAGCAACTTGGAAGGCTGAAGTGGAAGGATTGCCTAGGCCCAGCAGGTCGAGGCTGCGGTGGCCATGAGCTTGCCACTACAGCCTGGGTGACAAAGAGTGAGACTCCAGCTTAAAAAATAAAATAAAATAAAATAAAATAAAATAAAATAAAATAATGCATGTGTGAGTAGGAAGGAATAGGTGGAGGTATAGATAAAAGAAGATTGGCTGGGGGTTAATAATTATTGAATTTGGGTGATGGCCACTGAGTGTTTGCTATACCACTCACTCCACTTATGAATATGTTTCAAATTTTCCATTAGAAAAAGTTAAAAAATAATCTCACATGGTGGTTACCCTTAGAGTCAGTCAGTTCTTGTGAACGTTATTATTATCATCAAAGACAGATAGATCATCCAAAAGTACAGAGCAACTGTATATGACACTTACCACTTGCCTCTGTCCCCTTAGACCTTCATTTATCAAGCAGTGTTGGCAGAGTATTAATGACTTTTCTAGGAGAAGCTACATGTATTCAGATTGATAAGCTAAGTGTGGAAGAACCCACGTTACATATATCTGTGTTTCTACAGAAGCCCTTCCTGCTGGATCAAGGGACTTGTATGACACCAGGTGAATTGGCTTATAGCTGTAATCCCAGTGCTTTGGAAGGTTGAGGTGGGAGGATTGCTTGAGGCCAGGAGTTCAAGACTAGCTTGAACAACATAGCAAGCCATCTCTACAAAAATAAAAAGAGTGAGAAAGACCTGTCTATTCAGATGACAAAAAAAGAGTGAGGTTCTAAAATAAGAGGAAAGATCAAGGAAAGAGTCCAGTTTTATTAGTCTTTGTTAACCCCAGAGTCAAATCTATGTCAAAAGATGTTATAAGGCTTACTCAATAGAATTTTCTTGAAAAATCTGGTAGGTGCATTTCAAATACTTTTAAAAAAAAATTTTGTAGAACACCAGAGTTATGGAATTCAAGTAAAATTTTATCTAGAAAAATAATAGCACTCCCAAATGTACTAATTTTTTTTGGAGTTAGTTTTTGTCCTATCACTGTTCCCAGATATGTTATGCCAATTTTCCAACCAGGTCAGCAGCTACAGCTTAAATAACAGGGTAAGGACCATTAAGTTAGTGACGATATAATTTTAGATATAGACAAAGAGAGAAATGGAAATAGTTAATTAATCAACCTTTTTTTTTTTTGAGTTGAGGATCTCTCTCTGATGCCCAGGCTGGAATACAGTGGTGTGATCATGGTTCTCTGCAAACTTGAGCTCCTGGGCTCAAGCAATGCACCCACCTCAGCCTCCCAAGTAGCTTGGACTACAGACATGCACCACCATGCCCAGCTAATTTTATTTTTGAATAAAATTAAAAATTTTATTAAATTTTCTCTAGTTATGTTGCTCAGGCTTGTCTTGAAAGCCTGGGTTCAAGCAATTCTCCTGCTTCAGCCTCCCAAAACACTGAGATTAAAGGTGTGAGCCACTGCACCAGGTCCTAATCAACTATTTGTGAGGGAATTTTGACATAAAGTTATGCACTCAAACTCTTCTGGGTCAAATTTCAACTTTCCCTCTTTCTGTGTAGCCTTGGGCAATTTATGAAACCTTTCTGCATCTCATTTTTACCCTAGGTCTTTTATTGTGTTGTGGATTCACTAAATTAATGTTCGAGAAGGCTCTAGAACAGAATTAGCTCTTGCACTCACAAAGCTTATAGTAATAGATATGCCGCTAGACTTCAATCTTAGAAAGTTAGAGCTGGAAAGAAAGACTAGAATTATTTAGTCTAATTTTCTTAATTTATAGTTGAAGGAGTTTGAAAAAAATCGAGCCATTATTTAAGTTATAGTTCATAAATCAACCTTTCCAGTTGGAAATAGTCTCCCTCTCCTATCTACTTTGTCCCACCATCAGAGAATTGGGCCTGGGGTAGGGCTCCCAGGCGAGTCTACTATGCTAAAAAGGATGAACACTGTGACCCAAAAAGCTTTTCAACTCCTCTAATATCTGGCATCTGGAGAGATTGTTTTAAGTGGGCTTTCTCAGCCCTACTCCCAACATGTCTGTGCATCTGTTCCTTCTATATTAAAGCAGAGCTACGCCAGCATATAATTAGCATGCTCATACCTAATATTTATAACTGTGAAAACCTCTGATTTTTGTTCCCCAGCTTAGAAATAGTGGTTTGCTTTAAAATGCCACTTGTGAAAAGGGCAACGCTGCCAGGGTTAGAGGTGAAAGCAATTTGCATAACTTCTGGAGCTTAGAAAGTAGCTCTGTGCACAGCAACAATTTTCTGCCATCTAGTGGATAATTCAAAGAATAAACTATGCCTTTATTGTTTAAAAATCAACATTTTCACAAGCTCTGACTTCTAAGCTTCCTGCTAGAGGAAGAACACATTTTTTTTTTTGTTAGTAAAATGACTACTTTTCCACAAACTGTGCTTCCAAATCATTCTTCCAATGATTTTATTAATTTATTCTTTCAATGTAAAAAATATATTGTGCCCCCTTTTATTACTGCTGCATGATTGTGCACACAACATATAGCATACAATGTGCTCCATTTCTAAATGTTTGCAAACTTAGAGACCTATGATAAATGTTCATATTTGTCTCTTTTTAGATTTTCCCTTTTTCTATTTTGGTGCTAGAAATGCTCAGGTAAGAGAACCGGTCCTACAGCCAAACTTCTCACTTAAAACTTTGGCTTTTTCTTGTACTAACTGTGGGATCTTGGAGAACTTAACTTTGTGCTCAAGTTCGCTTATCCTGTAATGATAGTATCTACCTCATAGGGCTGCTGGAGGGATTAAATTCACTCAAAGCATTTGGTGTTCAATGTTATCAGTGTTTTCACCATTGCTATTGTTTACTTGTTGTTTACATGTGTACCAGTTGTGAGGAAGAAGTTCAGAAGTGGCTTATACTGTGACTCAATTCAATTTTAAAATGTCAATAAGCTTTTATTTGAGTTTATTTTACACTCAGGATTTTGGGAAATATTAATACAACACTGAATAAGATATTGCCTTATTTTTGAGTCAATAGTCTCATAAACGAATAGAGAACTAACTGTAATTCAAAGCAAATATAATGAGTGTGAGACCAGAGTGATCATAAACAAAGTAGACAGGAGAGGGAGTATATTTCCAGCCAGAAAAATTAACTTATGAACTATAACTTAAATAATGGTTCAATTTTAATGGGAATTAAATTGTATAAGTGTAACTGGATCCAGGTCCAACTACTCATCAACTGAAAGCTGAACTTGAGAGATGCGAGTTGGTAGATGGGAAAATAGGTTTTTGTTTTTTTTTTTTTGAGTTGGGGTCGCACTCTGTCGCCCAGACTGGAGTGCAGTGGCCGCTCCCGGCCACCACAGCCTCGACCTGCTGGGCTCCAGCGATCCTTCCGCCTCAGCCTTCCGAGTAGCCGGAATTACAGGCACGCACTACCACGCCCGGCTGATTTTTTGATTTATTGTAGAGATGAGGTCTCGCTGCTCAGGCGGGTCTCGAACCCGCGGGCTCAGGCCATCCACTCACCTCAGCCTCCCAAAGGCGCGGGATTACAGGTTGAGCCACCGAGCCCGGGTTGGAAAATAGGTTTTATTCAAGAGCCAGCAACTGGAGGAGATGGCAGACTAAAGTCACAAAGACCATCTCAAACAGTATTAATTATTAGTATTAATGGCAGCACAGACTCTGGAATCAGGCCCACCTGCATTGTAATGACTCCAGCCAGTCATTTTATCTCTTTAAAACTCAACGTCCTCATCAGTACAATGGGAATAATTAAAAGTACCAATTTATCAGATCATTGTGGAAAATAAAGGCCAGCACATTCTATGTTACACAGTAAGTGCTCAAACCTGGAGGTTCTTATTGAGGGAAGTAAAGAGAGTTTAATAACTTGGCTGGATTCTTATGCCCCTTGTACAGAGAAGAGCCGACGTACTGAGACAGCAGCATCTCAATCAAGTCTGTAATAATTGCAAAGCAGCTGAGCAAAGATGATGGGAGATATTTCTCAAATCCACCTCCCTCAGAATTTTAGGCTAGGGTTTTTTAAGGAATAATTTTGTGAGCCTGGGACTAGGGAATGGGCGCTGCTAATTAGATGGGAACGAAGACATGAGGGTGTCAAAACTGTCTTTGGGTGCAGAACCAGTTTCTGGGTCATGGGGAGGTCACAGAACTAGTTGAGTCAGTTCCTTGGTATGAATCATGGGTTCAGGTGGGGTCCGATGCTTCACCAGAATGCAAAAATATCTGAAAAATATCTCAAAAACCATCCTCAGACTTATGTTATTTGTAGGAGTAATTGAGAAAATCACAGAGCTTGTGAACCATGGTTAACTCTGGAAGGTATGTGGGAAGATGATCAAAGCAGTTCATGTCCTTCAGCGGATCAAACTTCTGGATGCCATCAAGAAGGACTGCATGACCCAAGAGTTCATTGTTCTTAGGGAAAATCATCCCATTGGCCTGATGGGCCCCTCCCTTCCCTTCCACTCCCTGGAAGTCAGGATGTAACAGAATTCAGGCCCCTATTACAGTTCTAACCTTGTGGTCTTTTATTAATTTTATGAAGCCATTTTAACCATGGTGCTTTCAAAAGCCCCAACAAAATCACCTATACCTGCCTGCATTTGTATCAGATGTATGTGAAGGAGAGATTTCTTTCACTTTAAGGTAACAGTTATTCATAAATAAGATAATTACTGCGAATTTTCAACAATTGTTCCACATCAGGATTATAAATTAAAGGTTCTTAAGGTCTAATTTAAAAATCAAAATAGTTGTGGGTCTTGATATTACTATCCTCATAAACTGGCAAAGATTTCATTTTGGCACCTAGAAACATACTTCTTAAGAGGGATAAAAGGAGGTTTTTGGAAAATCTAAGAATAAAAATTAAAGTCTCAATATCCAGAACATTTTATTTCTCCTTGTCTCAAAATCTGTCTCTGAACATTTGCTCGCTGTGGATTTGTGTTTCCCCGCCTTTAGAAACTACTTATTGAGTTTAATATGGTGTCATCAGGCAGCAGAAGAGTGGGTGCTAAATAAGACCAGGTAATACGGATTTTAAAAAGTAACTCGATGTTTATTTTCCAGAATTTCATCCAAAGTAATTATGTGAATAGTCTAAATATGTGTCCAGAAGGAATTAGTGCTCATTAAGTGAAGGAAAACACTGAAACAGAAGAGATAAAAATGTCAAGAAAAGGGGACACAGTAAAGACGAACAAGAGAAATGCTGTATACCCTGGGAGGATTGAGGAAGCCCATGAATGCTGTCCCAGGATGATTAAAAAAAAAGTTAAGATATCCAAAACAACACATACTCAGCAACAGGTTAAAGTAAAATTGCCTTCACTTTTGAGGAACACAGAGAATGCATTTTGCAGTTTAAGCAAAGTGGTTACAATGACATTTCTGTCTGTATGCACGATACAAAAATTGATCAGATTGAATTCAAATTGTGCAGGCTTATTTAGGAGGGTCTAGCAAACACTAAAGCTTTGCAGTGCATGCTAAATCTACTTTGAGTGCCCTAGAGGAACATTCAAAGATAGACAGTTATTCCCAAGGCAACTGAAAACTAAGTGTCTCCAGATAGCCAGGTGAATGCTGACTGAGAAAGGAATACTCTACACATCGAGTATATGACAGACAAAGTAACGTTATCAAAATTAAAAATTCAAAATAGATGCCTGAAACTGTAAGCATTAATTTGTTGTCTAGCTTCTTCTCACATGGGCAACTCCACATGACATGGTTGAGGCTAAGAGCAAAAGGGATTTACATATTAATCACAATTATTGGTAATTAACATAGGAAGCATTTTATAATAGCAATAATATTATCACAACTAGAATTTAATTCAGGAAATATTTACTGGCTGTCTACCAAGGGCCATACATTTCTCTAGGCATAAAGTTTATCAAGATGAATAAACTTATGCTCTAAGGTGGAGTGTGGCTGGGAAGTAAGATGAAAATAAATGACATTTAGTGACTTTATAATACACTGAATATGTGCCAGGGAGATGTAAAGCAGTTTGTATGTATTTCATTTCATATTTGCAGCAGATTTTTGAGGTTCACATTACAGAGATCCAACTAAAAATTGGAAAACCAAGACTCAGAGCGTTCAGTAACTTGACCAAATATCACATAATGAGCAGGTGCACAGTTAGGGTCTGAGCCCTGTTTTTCTGGCTCTAACAACTATCTTTAACTAGGTTTCTGCTCATTTTTAACTGTAATATAAACCACGTTGTTTAAGCTGCTCAGAGAATTACAAAAGAAATTGAGGCAAATGATTAAAATTTGCGAAGGGATATTAGTAAAGGTTTCACATAGGAGGTACCTCTGATCTGGGCTTTAGAGGTTGATTAAAATTTTGATGGGCAGATGAAAGAAGGAGAATTCTAAGCAGCATGGGGAGAAGCACAGAACAATTAAAAACGATATTGGAGGGGAAACAAAAAAAAAAGGTTGCGAGGGGATATTAAGAAGTCACGGCTTTTCTTACAGGACTTGGATGTAAGAAATTGAAGAAAGAGTCAAGACAGATTTTAAAACAGTCTTACTGAGGTATAGCTTACATATCATACAACTCACTCCTTTCAAGTTTACAAGTCAATCATCTTTAGTACTTTTCCCAAGTGACACAGCCATCATCCTAAATCAGGTTTAGAATATTTTCATCCCTCTCAATGCAGATCCCTCCTGTTCATTTAGAGTTATTAGCCATTCATGCCACTAGCCCCAAGAAACCATTCATCTACTTCCTGTCTCTATAAATTTGCCTTTTCTGTACATTATATAGATAGATAGACGATAGAGAGATAAATAGATATAGATGTATATGGTCTTTTTGTCTGGCTTCTTTCATTAAGCATAATATTTTCAAAGTTCATTCATGTTGTAGCATATATCAGTATTTCATTCCTTTCTATGGCTGAATAATATTCCATTATGTGGTTACACCACACTTTGTTTCTTTATCAAGTGGAAATTTGGGTTGTTCCAGTTTGGGGACTGTTATAAATAATGCTACTATGAACATTTATGTGGACATACATTTTCATTTCCAGGAGTGGAATTTCTGGGTTTTATAGTAGTTTTCTATTTACCTTTTTGAGAAACTGCCAAACTGTTTTACAAAGTGGCTGTATCATTTTGCACTCCTGCCATCAATATATGAAGGTTCCTGTTTCTCTCCATCCTTTACAGCACTTGTTTCTGTCCGTCTTACTTAATGTAGCCACTCTACTTGTGTGAAATGGTATCTCATTGTGGTTTTGATTGCGTTTCTCTGATGACTAGCTTTCGTGTGCCCAAGACTTGAATTCTAAAAGCTCTATTTGGATGATGTATTCGCTAAGAGGAGGAACACATGAAGATAAGTGGAATTTGTAAGAAGGATAATAAAGTTACTGTTAGCTGTCTGAGTGACATTGCGTTGAAGAGAATTCAAGGCAGGAAACATATATTTGGAACTCAGCTCCCCAGAGAATGCAGTTCAAATCATAAAATTATATGAGTTCACCAAGAGGGAAAACATAGAGTAAGAAGCTTGAGAATGTTTTAAAATATCTGTTTTTAAGAACTTTATAGAGGGTCGGGCACAATGCCTCATGCACGTAAACCCAGCATTCTGAGAGGCAGATTCAAGAGGATTGCCTGAGCCCAGGGGTTTTAGACCCACCTGGGAAACTTGGCAAGACCTGACTCTTCAATAAATTTTAAAAAATCGGTTGGTCACAGTTGCAGGCACCTGTTGTTCCAGCTTCTTGGAAGACTGATGTGGAAGAATCACCTGAGCTCAGAAGGTCAAGGCTGTGGTGGGCGTGTACGTGCCACTGCACTCCAGTCTGGACAACAGAGTGAGACTCCTACCAAACAAACAAAAACAAACAAACAAACAAACAAACAGATAGAGGATGATACACTAATTAAGGAGGCAGAGATTTAGGAAACATTGGTGTCATGGATGTCATTGGAAAAAAGATTTTGAAGGAATAAGGGTAGACCAACAATAGCAAATACCTCCCGGTATTATAGAAACTTGAAGAGTAAGAAGAGATAATTGACTTTTGTGGCTACTTATCAGTTGGTGATACCTGAGTCATTTCCATGGAGGGGAGAAGACTGATACTATATTGTAGTCATCAAGTCCAAAATTTTATCATAACTTTTTTTTGTCCATATATTTTGCTACCTGTGAGTGTCTTGTAGTTTTGGAAAATTTGTTATCTTTAATGTATTTATGCATTTATTTTTTGACTCAGGGTCTCAGTCTGTTGCCCAGGCTATAGTGCAGTGGCATGATCATGATAATCACAGCTCACAGCAGCCTTAACTTCCTGAGCTCAGGTGATCCTTCTGCCTTAGCTTCCTGAGTAGCTGGGACTACAGGGGTGTAACACCATGCCCAGGTCATTTCTTGATATTTTGTAGGGACAAGGTTTTGCTATATTTCCCAGGTTGCTCTCAAACTCCTGAACTCAAGCAATCCGCCTGCCTCAGCCACTCAGAGTGCTGGGATTACAGACATGAGTCACTCCACCCTTCGGAAAATTTTTATTATATAAGAAAACCAGAATTTTTTAAAAATTCAATTTAATTTTCTATTTTTTCACAAATGCCAATTTTTCTCCATTTCTCCTCTACCCATATGCTTTCATTTATTTCTTGTTTGAGAGCTCTGGTTGGAGATCTAAGATAAACAGCCTCATCAAAGATGCTACAAACCAGAGAGAGGCTGTCATTTGTTTAAAGAAAAAATAAACCTTGAGGATTCAGTGTATAGACTTCCACAAATACCAGACTTGATTTTGTGTGTAGTGGGAATGGCATTTAATGTCACTGTTTGAGTCATTGAATGAATGTCTGTTGACTCATTAATGTTCCTCATTTAGAGAACCCTTTTATGGTCATCCACGCCATAAGTTTATTACCATCGTGGGAAAATATTTGACCCAAATAACTCTTTGCTACTCTGTGACATGGATCATAATACTGTCACAGTGAGCTGTTCTCTTTTTCAACCACAGAGATATTCAATCCAGTCTTTCCAAATATACATAAAACCCTGTTACTTCTTTTATAGACTACAATTTTGAGCCTGAATATCTTGTTTGCTTTTCCTCCTTTTGAGTTCCAGTTTTAGAAATAACTCCCTCACCTCCATATTGAACAGGGTGTCGGGTCCTAAAGATGGTTAGCCAAGAAAAATCAGAATGGTTATAATTCTAATAAAGAACTTCTCTAATTCTAAGAAGCTGCAAGGATGACTTGAGTGGATGGACTCATTTCTAAGTTCTCTGTAGTTGGATGATTCAAATGAAGACTCTTGATATCCTATCTCCTGGATATCCTTTTGCTATGTTGACATAACACAATCCAGATTCAGTCATTTCTGAGAAACTTTAAGGCTAAATCTATCCTGGTGGCATACTTTTCTGGGTCTTAATAGGTCTCATTTACCTCTCCCTGAAAAAAGGAACTCAATGTTTCCATACTTTTTTGGTGACCCCATCTGACCTTGGAATGTTTCTAGTAGGATAATAAAGATATAAAGACTTAATGCTCCTGGGGAAGGTTCAGGATAAAGATAATATGCTAGCAAATAACATTTCTATTGATAGTCTGGCTTTGTCACTGATAGAACACTATTTCAAGACCAAAAGTTTATGTTTTGAATATAAGAATTCCATTAACCTTCAAAGCCATGTGATTTAAAAAAGAATGAAATAGAAATGTTTGGTGAGGGTGTTCTTCCAAATATTTCTTTGTGGGAAATATTCTGACATTAAATGAATTCAGTAGCTAAGGAGTTCTGGAGAGAAACTAACTGATGCTTATAGTGTGGATTAGCTAAAGTTTCATGAGCATAAAACATTCATGAGTATACACAGATTTTACTTTAGATAGAATAAAAGAATAAAAACACCAAGAGTTTAACAATTCCTTGAATATAGTGTATCTGATGCAAGCTCGGCTGCTCTTAGCTTGTACATCAAAATAAACAAGAATGAGATGCAGTGAAAGGAAGGTGATTTTATTCCAAAAGCCAGCAGATGGGGAAATTGCCAGGCTTATGCCTCAGAGAAACCATTTCCAACTTGTAGGTTGAGTGCAAGGGTTTAAAAGGAGAAACTAGATATGGAGAAACACGTGGGCATAGCACAGGGTGAGTCTTGATGGCTTATCTTGGGTGGTGATTCCTCCAGAAGTCTGGTTGGTATTATCTCAGTTGCAGTCAGGTTAAGGATCAACTATCTTTTCTCATGAGTCCCCCCAAGTGAGACGGTCCCGCAGTGAAGCTGTTTTAACATTAACTCCTAGAATTTCTAAGCAAGCATACGGTCAAATAAGTGTGCAAGGGGCAAGAAAGTGCCTGATAGATAAAGGGTAGAAAGAAGTTTCTAAAACATGTTTCAAGGCTTAAAACTGTAAAATGCATTTTAAGGTTGAGATACCTGGTTACAACAGAAATTTCAAAAAAAACCAGCAAAAGACTATCTCAGTCAAAGCAGAAAAATCCAACTGAAATAGACTATGTTTTACAAAAAAAATTTTCAGAATCACAGAAATAATAAGTAAAAACAAAATAATTCTTTTAAGCTTAGAATATTTTAAAATTTTATGACAGAAAGAATACAACCCTGGTTCTCTTAGTTTAACAAAAGAGGCATATGTTTGGGCCAGACAGAATTTAATTACCCTGAAATGATATCTGAATATATAGTTAATTTGAGTGTTGTAAATGAATGAGACGAGGTAAAAGTCATTATATTCCTTTATGTAATAAAAGTAGAAACACTACAGAAGTTATTCCATCCCTAATCTTGTTACTGCAACGTCAGGTAAAAAATAAATCTCTAAAAGCAGTTTAAGAAATATATACTATACAGAATGCAAATTTATTCAGTATAAGAGACTTCTGATAACCAATTTTTAAGCAAGCAAAACATTGTATGTTGCAATAATAAACATCTATCTGTAGATGCATTAGAGAATTATTCATGTGCTCAATTAAATATATAAAAACATATAACAATCATTTTATTATTTAAAAGATGAGCTATTATCAATATGCTAAGTAGATTTCAAAGTACTTTTTTCCCCTCTTAAATTCTAGAACGATGCTACTAACATCAGGCATGTTTTGGGATTGATATTTTATTTGTGACATTAAATTTTGTAGTGGTTTTTACTCATTTGTGATCAATGTTTTGCGTTTTTCATAATGGTTGGACAATCTTTTCCTTCAATGTTCAATATGGTTTTTTTTAAAAATTGTAGCAACTATGTAAGTTTTGAACCCAAAATTATAGCATGACCATATTTCACTTAAATAATGGAGTTAGTTTGTCCCAAAATAACATTTTTATAATTTTGCTAAATGACAATTGAACCTTGAGGCATCCTACTTACTATCATGGAAGCAAGTTTTTTGTTTCTTTGTCTTCTTCAATCCCAAAAATGACAACATAAACTCTTTTGACTTGTTGACTTGTATACTCACCTACCAATAAATATAGCTCTTGGTCATCATTACCTTTTCTCTCTTCTTTCCTTTCACTTCTGTGGCCACTAACCAAACATATTACTGCAGTAAGAAACCTAACCCTTGGAACCTTGCCCTCTTTGGTCTATTCCACACAGAATCATTAGCATAATTCCCCTCACACATGGTCATAATTCTTTTCCTCCTTTATGTAAGAACAGTTGGTAACTTTCTATGACCTGTTGTATATACGTTTTATCCTGAGTTAATATTCTCCCTTCCCCTAACCCTTTTTCTTTTAGCAACTTCATTTCCTCCTGCTCTGTGCACAGTCTCTCTGCTACTTCCAAGCCATCTGGGTGTCATTAGCACAGGGGGTTTGCTTTTAACTACTTTCCTGCCTGCACAGATGCCATCCTTGAATTACTGGGAGTCCACTGCTTCATCAGGCAGCCCATTCCATCGTTGGATAGGTCTATTAAGAGATCCCTTCTCTTTACTATATAAGTCACATAAAGCAATAATATAATTTTCCTTTGTGTGTATGTCAGTCTAATGAGATCATTCTAGTTTGTTTTGCATATGCGTGCTATATCTACATTGGTGCTTTGTTTTAGCTACTGAAAAGGACCTTTGCTTTGGGCACTGCTATATTTCCATGCCCAGATCTAACCTCCTACCCACCTCTTAGAACCACAACAGCATGAGCTCTTACTTTGGCATAGTACACGTTTAGTATGTGTTTGATGTTTATGTCATTTTCTAAACATAGAGCTACTTATATGTGAAAGTATATTTGCTTAGCTATACTTATCAAACACTAATAAGATCTCTTAAATAAAATTTTCTTAAATAAATGACTCTGAATTTTGTTTGTAAAGATTGAATAAAAGCCTGATCATGTTCATACTCATGCCTTCACATAGTAAAATGCCTAAACGTTTAACTAAGAAAACTGTACATGGAGTATATTTATTTAAAATTAATTAAGAAAAAATGCTACACATTATATATCTTTCCAGACTTTAAGTAGCTTGATTTTCTATATGTGCAATGCTCTATTATTTTCAAGATTAGAACAATTGGCATATTTAGTTCTACCTGTGCAATTTCCTATAATACAGAAAATCATTCATAATTTTGTCTGCATTTTACAATGTGAATATGAGAAAATACTTTTGCATTGTTAATCTGAAAATACAATTATAGTTTTCAAATGGTCTATGTAGTCTGAGCTTTTATTAGTATCTCTAAATTGTTAACATCTCTGAATGTACTTGCATTTTAAACTACTTCAAAAATTGTTTCTATGCCAATTTTAATTGAATATTCTGTGATGCTATTTTAGTCATTGTAATCAGTGATAGCCTATAATTACATTTCAATCAGAACCTTTAATGCTATGCAGCAATCTGAGAGTAGACACTTACAGATACGTTATGTCTATGTGGGGTTTCTTCTCCTGATTTCTCTGCCTCACCCAAGAGATACCATAATCAAATGTGATGGTTGACTATGGAGAGCAGAGGTTGCTTTCCCAAATAATGTGGAAAATATTGTCCAGGAGAAGCTAGGGCTCATGATCAATTGAAAACTTATATAAAGATAAACATATGGTGATGAAAGAGAAACTTTTCACTAAAGCTGTTACTTTCTTTGTGATAATAAACACTGACTTATCTCTCGCCTGCCTGCTTGGGGTTAAGAGTGCACCTCCTGGTCATGCAACAGATTGACACTGGGGGCAAGATTGGCTTGGGGTAAGGTGGGTGACGCAAGTATGGAAGGACAGTGGTAAGGGCTCCTCTACAGCCCACAATATTCTATAGTGCTGTTTTGCAAGTCCTGAATTATCAGCAGTGAATTATTCTTTTTTCAGCTCTTATTATTGCTAGATTTCTTTAAAGCCCACTTTTATGTCTGCCCATTAATCATCTATGCAATTTTAGAAGGTGAAATGCATGAGGCACAGCGCTAATTATGCATTCTATTATATCTTTAGATATCTGGATGAAAGTCATGTTCCAACACTCAATCCCTTCCCTAAAACTCATTTCCACAAGTGATGATTTAATGATCTATTTACTTTAAAGGTTTGCCTTTGGGGACAAAGATTATCCTGGTGAGCTCCACTTGAAAGAATAGACTTTTATTTCATGGATTCTGCAAGCATTTAGAAAAATAATTGTGAGCTTTGAAAATACATTTCATACAAAATGTGTTGAAACCCACGTTTTGGATATCCCTCGGTAGAAATGATCCCCTTCATACCTATGTGGAGTATGAGAGCCATCGTGTTCACTATTCTCAAATTCCATTGATTAAACACAGGAACATACCCGCTATGGAAGCAGTATATATGAGGGCAAATTGCTGCTTTGCTTTTCAATTCTAAAATCACTATGCATGAACAATAAAAGAATAATTGTAAAATGACACAATTCTAAAAGGTGATAATTGTGTGATAATTGCTCATCAATTTTCCCTGATCAATTTTGTTCTTCTACAATTCATAGCCAATCTATCATATTATATATAATCAGCTAGCTAGGAATGCAGTCATTTATCTTATGTAAACTTCTCAATTTGATTTCCCAGTTTTCTTTTACTCTGTAGGTTTAAAAAACATCATCCTTCAGTAGTTACATCTGTGACTCTTAGGTCATATACTTGATTATGAAAAGATATTTTCCTATGTTTCTAACAGCAGAGTGCAGTGTTTTGCAAGAAGTGCCTTTATGATTTGATATATATTCATTTCTGTTAGACTGTGTTTTTTGTACCCTTAGACAACAGTTCAATCAGAATGTGTGTAAAAACTCTGTCTCTATAAACTCTATGTTAACATTTTCTAAAATGTAAATAAAAAATACAGCTTCAACTGTGTTCTGGATTTAGTGACAACAAAGGACAGCAGATTTCAGGAGCAGAAAGACTGCTCCTTCTAGATGCTGGTGTCTACCCTAGAGCCACATTTGCGGCAGAATATTTTCTCATTCTGAGTCAGGAAACCTTCGCCCACCAAGGAGACAGAGCACTTCCCACAGTTAAAGCATTCACTATGCCACTGACGGTCTTGAAAGCAGATAAACTTGACATCTCCGAGACCTGTAAAGGAATTGGAAAACAAAAATAATCTATCTTTTCAAAGAATAGATTGAGTGTTCCATCAGGTATTCCTCTAGGAACTGAGGATATAGCCATGAACAAGACAATGGAGAGGCACATCACCCAGAAAAGAATGGTACCCTTGATGCTGTCTCTGTCTGGGAATGTCAGCCACAGTCAAGTTCTTCCTACGCCTCCTAATCAGATTCTGAGCCAATTTCTGCCATTATCTACAGAAGCAAGTAGAAGCTGGATATACAAACGACATATTTTTGGAAACAGATAAGAATTGTTTAAGACAAATAAAGAGATACAGCATAGTGCAGTAGAAAGAGGGTACATAGGTTTCAAAGTCAGCAATATCTAAGTATGAATATATTTCTCCTTCCTTTCCTTTTTAAGTTTTCTTAGCTACAAAGTGAAGACAAAATAAGATGAATGTACACTTCCTAGCCTAGTATCTGATGTTTCGATGACATTTAGTTCTCTTCTCCTCTCTCATTTTTCCATGCCTACTTTTACTTAAGAATAGGTCCCATAGTCACATGGTTTGGGGCACATGTTCCAGAATGCCCAAATAAAGAATTTCATCCAAACTATCATGCTGCTGTCCTAATGTGATGACCTTATTACCTTTCCCTGAGATGACTTCAGCTTAGGATTGCAACAAAGATCTGTGAATCGGACCACTTTGGCCAGTGAAGCCACTAAGCCACTTGATTAGGTACACTTCATCAGCCCCCGCTTCTCTAACTTGGGCCTCACTTGAACCACACTATTTCTTTAAAAAGTAGCTGAACTTGAGTTTGCAGTGAGTCTCATCTTCGTCTCCCTCGTGTGATTCCAGAGTGCAGTTCAAGGAATTAATTTTGAGAAATTGTAGGAAAGAAGAAAAGGTCTAGAAATTGGGAAAAAGTTGAGATGCCGCAGGCTTCAGCCTTTATTTATTTGATGTTTCTTCAGATGATCTTAGTACTGTGGACTTCCTGTGATTTGCTTATCATCTCTAGATTGAGGTTAACATGATTCATGTGCCGATACACATGTAATTTCCAAATATTCCACTTGAAATACTGAAGCAAAAGAGTGAATAAGAATTTGATTTAAGATAAACTTTTCTTATGTATCATAATTAACTTTTGTTTCCAGCCTGAAATCCTTATTTGATGCCTTTGTATACAGTTTAGTAATTTGTAGAAAAATTTGCATCAAATTCCTCTTTTTTACCTAATTAAACTTATGCTTGCTTATCTATTAATGTGATGCTATCGGATATCATTACTTTCTAGTAAATCAATTGTGTACCAATTAATTCCCTTAATGTTATTCAAAATATTAATAAGCTGACTGCAAGAGTAATGTTCTATATCTACTAAACCGTGTCTGTTCATAAAACTAATTATTACATGTCTAGCATTTTGATGTGCATGAGTTTTTCTTGATTTTATTAGTAGAACCTGTACAAGTGGCAAAATGTAGAAGTAATTCTTCTAGAATTTTACAAAGAGGAAAAAAGTTGAAGCATCTGGCAGCAGGACTTTAAAAAAGGACTGACCCAACATGTGAGATGTTTGTAAGTTGTCCTAAATTTGAATATGTGTATTCCCTTAGGCTATTTGCAGTAAGAAAACCATCCGGGAAACAGGTTTTTGACGTATGTTTTATCTGGTTTCATGGGTTTCTGACAAGTCAGTGGAATAAGAGCTAGTATTGTTGAACGTTTGAATACGTGCCAATCTCTGTTCCAAGCCCTGTAAGTGTGTTACCCTATATAGCCCTTCCCTTACCTTCATGGGTACATATTAGCATCATTTTCACTTTGCAGACTAAAACTGAGAAGCAGAGAAGTTTAATCACTTTCCCAAGGTCACCCAGGGAGTAAGTGACAGATCTGGGATTCTAGCCCAGGCTGTCTGGTTTTAGGGGCTCTGGTTTTTAACCTCACCAAATTAGTTTGGCTTTATCTTTTGCAAAAAATATAATCAGGAATATTAGCATCTCTCTCTGAAGAAACCACAACACTTGAAACTTCTTTTCCTTAAAATAAACAGAGATTGAAGAAAGCTAATATGTGATCCTGTTCAACCCCTCATTTTGCATATGAGGCAAATGAGGATCTTGGGAGCTGAATTATACACCCACAATCACACAGTAGTCAGGACAGAGGAGGACCAAGGTCTCTCATTCCCCAGTCTAGAACCCTTTTCACTACATCATGCTGCTTCATTTATCCCTGATACTTTGAGAGGTTAATCCAATCTTAAAGGAGAAGAGAAAAAACTAGTTACAACTGAAGTTTCTTCAAATGAAGCAAGTTCATTGTAATGGGATTTTAAAAAATTATGCTTGATGCCTTATAGATAGACTTAATTAATATAAAATATTATTTTGACAAAAATTCTAATATATAGCTTCTTTCTAAAAATTGATTAATTTTTCATTGTCAAATAAAAATTGTGTGTTTGTTATACAACATAATGTTTTGATATAGGTATACATTGTGAAATGTCTAAATCAAATTACCTACCACACCAAGTCAATTAACAAAACACTGCCTCACATGCTTACAATTTTTTGTGATGAGAACACTTAAAATCTACTCTGTGAGCAATTTTCAAACATATAATACAGTATATGGTTATTAAGTATAGTCCCTATGTTGTATGATAGATTTCTTGAACTCATTCCTTTTGTCTAACAGAAGTTTTTTATCCTTTAATCAAGAAAACATTGCTTCTTAAGATGGCCTAATGTTCACATGAATGCTCAACTTTCTGAAGATAAATATGTGGCAGTATCAGAATTCCTTATGGTATATTAGTTCAAATCGTTCAATTTTAAAGAAGCACTACTCCCAGGCCTATAGTTATTTAACCACCAGCTCAAGAAATAATAAAATGAGTTGGAAGGTATCACAGGTATTTCAGTCTCTGGTACCTCAATCACAAAGCCAAAAGAGGATTAAGGTAATTATCAAACATATTTTTCAGAATGACTCTTTTAAGTTACATATATAATACTGCATTTGGATTAGTATTGGGTCAGATCTTTTGTTTTTGATCATCTTTATGTTTCTGTGCAAAACAAAGTTGTTTTTTTATCTGAACTTTAAAAAACTGGACTCAGTGATTGATCTAGAACAATCAATCAGAAAAATCACTTAGACAGCCACATGGATCTGTGGTGGCTCAAAATTGAAACTCAAGTTTAGGACTTGTGTAGACTTTTTATAGATCAATATTAGTCACTTGGGTTCCCAGAGAACTTTGAAGCCCATTTTGAGTTTAATTTTCTTATTGAAGACCCCTTTTTCTGATCCAATTAAATAAAAGTGTTGTATAATAAACTGATGGAGAATGCAGATTCTGCTAAGATGATTCTGGAGCTCCAGGTACGGTTGCATACCTAAAAGTTTCATTTTCTAACTAAAATCGATAGAGAAGGTAGCTTGTCCTCTTGGTTATAGGAGTTACCAAATGCAGGACAGCAGGGTGGTGAAGAGCACCGACTCTGGAGCCCAATAGTCTAGGATTGCTAATGCAATTCCTTGCAAGAGCCAGGGAGGTGACTTAGCTGACTGACACAGACAGGTTATGAGGAACAGAGAGGGCAAGCTCCATGCAAAGAGGTAGCCACTGGCTCTATATGACGTTGGACCTGCTGGGAAATGTGGAGGCAGATTCCTCATCCATGGCAGGCTCTTCATTTACCTTTGGTTGCAGAGATGAATTGCACATTAGTTGCTTCCAAATATGGGCAGGCCAAACAACCTGTCTGCTGGTCAGATGTAGCCTGTGGGCCAGTGTGAGATTCTGACAAACATGGTGCCCCTGTATAGACAAACAGGAATATGCTGTTTGTCCAAGTTACTCCCTCCCTCCCTTTACAAGTCAGTGAAAGCCTACCAAGCTGGGGTTTGCAGTGAAACGCTTTCTTGTGGTTGGAGGTTGCCTGAAGATTAAACTTTTATTCTGTTACATATTTGAAGATGAAGGCAGAGGATAGGGATAAAATAATCTTTAATTCTACTCTATATTGAACTAAAAATGGAAATATTATCTAAGAATACTAGAAATAGAGAGTAAAAATACAATTCTGCCACATTATTAGTGACTATAAACTGCCAAAAAGGATAGCTGATGGGTTTCTCGAGTGTCATGGGAGCATCAGTTTCTTTATTGCAGGATTAAGATTTTAGAAGTGTCACCGGGGAAAATACGTGTTTTTTTGTTTTTTGCTTTACTTTAAAAGCCTATTTAGCATGAATCCATTCATCATTATGCTATTTTCAAATCATGTCACATGTATTTTTTCTTCAGCAAAATGCTATCTTGTTTTCTTTCATGTACTCATAAATGCACTTCATAATTGCAAGTGAATAGAGAGAAAAGAGAATAGCACACTTTTATGAAGCATCTTAAAATGAAGTTTAATTAATTCCTGACCTATGCTACTGTAATTATTACAGTTTCAGATGTTCTATACAATAGCTGTATTTAATTAAAACCTTTTCCATCTTAAGGCTGCATGGCCGTATTTTGGAATTAAGCAGGATACTGATTTCCTAGAAGCTCTTCTTCCCACTCAAATCCTTAATGAAGCTCCGAGCACGTCTCCTTATGAAGGTCTTCTCTGACCTCTCAGTCATCCTGTTCTCCTCCTTTCTTGAACTGCTACTTACTTAGAGTCAGTACCTAAGTTTAGTATGTAATTACCCTCTACAGCATACAGTCACCTAAATTATACTCCGCACTTTCCCTGAAGGGTCTGTGCAATATTTATATTTACATATGGACATCCACTTGTGTTTCTCTCAAGAGAAAACATAAATGAAAGATTTTCATTTTTTTACTTCCTTTCCTAAATTAACTAAATAGTATTTTTCATAGTTATAACTTCCTCATGGTATGATCACACTGAACTGACGAACTTACCAGTAATGGGTTTGAAACAGCCTGCACATTTTTTGGCATAAAGATGGTTGTAGCAGTCCAAGCAGAATGGATAATCATCTCTGGACATAAATGTTTCTTCACAGAGCTCTTTCCTACAACCACTACACAGAAAACACTCTTTATGCCATAGCTGGTCACGAAATGTTATCCCACCTGAAGTTATCACCTGCCAAAAGATCGCAAAAAAAAAAGGCAATGACCATAGGAGCCATTACGATTCAGATCATTTCATGACTCTTTTATGTCTACAACTCGTGCTTTGGGCTACTCTATCATCTTGTGTTAGAATGTTCTTTTCCTTAAAAGTTTATGTTTTTTTAATCAATGAGAAGCCAAAGGCTATAAAGGATTAACTACAACTGAAATGAGAATTATTCTAATTTTTCTCCTACAGTGAGACAGAAAAGAGGCAGAGTCATACTGGACGAGGAAGATGGAAATAAAAAAGAAGGTTTTTGTTTCATTTCCTTTTATTTTTCTGACTTTTGTTATGTTGGTTTTAAAGATCTGGCATTAACGTTATCTTTGATACTATGTTCTTGTATCTATATATCTAACTTTCAAGGATGCTGAAAAGAAAAAAAAAATTTTTCCTGAAAGCTTTACACTAGGTTCAAGAATACCCAGCAGTAGCAACCCTGAATGAAATTGGCAAGCCACCATCATTTTCTAATATGACTAATATTTCTTAGGTGTTTTTCTAGTTCTTAGCATTGCGTTAAGAGATGACCTCTTCTGAATATTCTCAGTACGTCTACACGGTAGAGACCATTATGTTTCCCCTTGAAGGACTAACACCCTACTGTCACCCAGGTTGGGCCGCTGTGGCATGATCAGAAGAGTGCAGCTCATGGCAATCTCAGCCACCCCGGCTCAGGCAATCCTTCCGCTTCATCCTCCCTAGTAGCTGGGACTACAGATATGTGCCACCATGCTCAACTGGGACTACAGATATGTGCCACCATGCTCAGTTGATTTTTTGATTTTTTTGTAGAGATGAAGTTTTGCTATGTTGCCCAGGCTGGTCTTGAACTCCTGGGTTCAAGCAATCTGCCCTTCTCGGCCTCCCAAGGTACTAGGATTACAGGCGTGAGCCACCGTGCCCTGCCGAGAGTCTTTAAGTTACTTGCTATGGCCACAGAGAACTAGGATTCAAGCCTACACAGTTTGACTCCACAGCCTTTGTGTTTAACCATTAGTACAATCCTGAGACCAGGATACCTTGCATGGATAAGCAGCTGATAAAACCTTGTTGAATAAATGAATAAACACTAAGAAAAAATACAACCTTTGGAAAGCAATTCCATTTAGCAATGGGGTGCCGTGGGGTTCAGAACTCAAATTAATGGCTATTATAAACTGAGCATTAGGGTGTGATGTGGCAAGGTTTTGTCAGAGATGCTAATTAGTTTTGATAAGATTATATATATATATATTTTTTCCCCCCAATTTAATCCGTGGATTATACTTTTTAAAATCTGAGAAATCTTTATTTAGAATCATATGGATACAATATTAGGCAATGCTGGCATTGCTGTAGAACCTGGAATGTGTTACATAAATGTCTTAAAAAAAAAAAAAAGCCCAATGACTAAAGCAATGGGCTACCTGAGATGGTTCCTATAACCTTTGTACCAAATTCACTAAATAGTGAAAAAAACAGAGCTTATTTTAAACCAGCTTACTGTTTGCAAACTCAAAAATGTTTGTCTGTGACATAGAGTCTTGAAATGATGGTTTTAAAGATTTTTTAATCTTATAAACATCTTAGAAGTTAAAGATATTTGCTATACAAGTTATTTTTCCTAGTGGGGAAAAAAGTATACTATTCTGAATAAGTAAATGGGAAGCATAATGGTGTGATGGAAGTAAAGCAATTTAAAATACCCCCTACTGACTTCAAATGCCTATAGCAGGCACAGCAGAATTCATGTTTCCTTTGATTTGTTTGGTCTAATAATTAACAGGCAATGCTTAGAAGATTTGAAACTTGGAAAAATGTATTCACAGCAATAAAACTTGATATATACACCAAAGACTGTTTAATTAGAAAGAAGAAATTCCAGAATGTTAAAATAGTTTGCTTATAATAATATTCCTTTTGAAGAGGTTGTAAGGTTAAGACGAAGTCTAATATCGAGACTTGTTTTTTGCCACTGATTGATCTCAGGATTTAGAACAAGTTTCTTCTCTGGCAAAATGGAGGCAATAATGATTGTGTGCTCAGTAGGTGACAAGATGAAGAATTGAAAACTACCTTTATCTCTTTTTGACTCTTGAGGGGTTTGGAATAGAAACACTTGTAGCTTGAAGTCACTTGTTTTTTAGTAGAAAATAAATTTTAGTGTAACAAAATAAAATCTATGGAAAAAAGTTCTAAGGACCTGGTTTTTAAGTAGTTTTTGCTATTTTTAAGAAAAATATTTGGTTTTGGATTTGAGTTGAAAACATTTGCTTAGTTTGGAGTATCTTGATTAAAAACATTTATATCCAGCTTTCCTTAAAGAATTTGTGGTTTTAAAAAATTACATAGAAAATAATCTGGCATGTCATAATCTGTCTGCTACCCAATATAAATATTTTGTAAATTTTTGATGACTTCAAATCATATCCTAAATATAGTCACAGTCTTCCATAACCTGGGAAATGCCAGTACTTTGGCTCAGACAGTATTCAGCTCTGATATACTAAGAAGTTTCCTTCTTGAATTCTTATAGCATTGAAAGAGACTATATTGTGTCTAGTAAATGAATTTAAGACAATTCTCACATGTTTCATTACTATTTTAGCTTGTCTTTAAGAAATGAAGCTTTAAAATTGGTCACCTTAATTATCTTTCAAACAGTGAGATAAAACTGCTCATTTTATTTCCAGCATGTTTTTAAAAGCTGTCATTCACTCTGGTAATTTTTTGGAGCTTTATATGTCACAAAGTCATAGGGTTTGACTGCTACTTGTCAAGTCATTTTCTAAGTCTGTATTTCTGGAGGTCTACGGGTATAAGAGGACTTCATGTCATGTTATTACCAATTGCAATTCTTAGTCATCGTTATTATGTAATTTAATAATTATAACTTAGGATAGCGTATTGATGCTTCCTTAAATGCATTACTGGTGTTGGTAATACACATAAAAATTGCTGTATATTTGTGTGCACACAGGTGTGCTTGAATATGTTGAAAGTGGTAGTGTGACTTCCAACTGTCCTGATGCAAATATACAAATGCTCTTAAGAGATCTAGCCCACAGTTCAAAAATATTTTGAAACAACTATCCTAATCCAATGTGTTTTCATGATTCAGATTTCTTGTCACAGTTTATAGTGTCATTTTAAACTTATGATGCCTCACAGGTCAAGGATTTCTTCAAGAATATCCATATATATTTCATAGAATGTAGGCAGTCTTCATCAAGGTGTTAGACATAAGTTACTTTCTCACATAAATGTTTAGGGGATGAAAAGGAATTGGATGAAGTTTACTTTAAAAAATTTACTTGTTTCACCTAAAAAAATGTATTTTGAATGGAAAATCAAATCAGAAGGCCCTGTGGGATACTCTGGAACTGGAAGTGAAGAAATTTTCAGCTCTTGGTCTTCTTTCTGTCTTTATGTTTACTGAATTTCCCTCTTGATCTTGGCACTCTCCTGAGCCTACTAATCTATTCTTTGAAGATACAAGGGCTTCCGACCAAGAAGACACTTGTGTTGCTGAGAAAGAATGCGAAGAATTAAACATTCTGTTGAAATCGGTTCCCTTAGTCACTGGTGAGGCAAATCCATTATTCTCTGAAAGAGTTAATACTGAATTAAAAAATATTTTCTAAGAAACATTCTGAATTCAGAGAGACATGTGCCCTCTTCCAGAATATGCAGCATCTTGTATGAAAAGCAGTGAATGAAACTGGAATATCAAATCACTTGGGCTGTTTGGAATATTAAATTCACGTTCTCGGTGGAATTCTGTGGTCAATTAAAGAAAAAAGATGGTCATCCTCATGACAGCTAAGTAGTTTTGGACATGCTGGAAGTAAAAACTAACATAGACATATAAATGCACAGATAACATGATAGTATCAGTTCATTCCAAATCTATGGGTTAGACATAAAGCAGTGGTCTGAAAGATTCCATAAGCTTCATCCTCTTTAGAAAATTACCTTCTTACAAAAGTTGCAGTAATGAGCAAATACCTTCTCGAAACATGGCACACAATAATGGCCACTCTCTTTGGAGATCAAAGGCTTTGTTCCTATAGGTAGTCGGCAATACTCACACACAAAGCAGGTTTCATGCCAGTAGTTTCCCTTAAATTCCATTTTGCGGGAACCTGCACTCCAAAAGTAAAAACCTGTTAGTACAAGTCAGGCATAATTTTATTTCCTTTAAGAAAATATAAAGTTACTTAATATATTTTACAGATAAGGTGACACATGAATTGTTCTTATAGAACAATACTGTGTTATCAATTTCAGAAGCAGTCCTCTGCGGGGGAAAAGGGTTAATAGAGGTCAGCCATGATGATGGCAAATCACTCTTTCACTGTAAACTCCTTTGAGCCCCGCATGAACTACAATTTGGAGATGCGAAAGTACTTAGAGTGGAGACTCCAAATGACTGCATGTGGTTTAGATAGATTGGGCCATAATAATCATTATAGGCATATTAGGAATGCCCGGGGCACCAGTACTAAGATTTATGTTGTGCAGTTATGGCCTCCTAAAAATTTTTTGAATCCATAATAAGAAAATGAGAGAGCAAGAGCGAGAGAGAGAATGAATTATGTTCTTATCCACAAAGACTGAGAAGAGGATCAAAATATAGAGAATTGGTGCTAGCCAAATGATTTACATAAACCCTGTTGTTCCTAAGAGAGAATAACCATGACTGATCCTCAAACCAGTTTGTATGGCAGTACAGAACGATAGTTGGCCTCAGTCTTCCATGAGGAGCCATTCTTTCTGATGCCGTCAGCTATGCCTAGGGCAGGATGTTTAGTGCTGTGTTATTGGTATAAATTTTACCTTTTTTCCATGGCTCAGGTGTTGTTTCAAAATGTTTCTATGAAATAGGCTTTATGAAAATACAAGAACTCTGTAATCTACCCATTCAAGAATAATGAATGTGGAATACCTCGGTGTAGAGTTGACATACCATCTAGATGGTGTAAGCACCATTTACAATAAACCCGCAGCCAACGTATTACCAAATGGACAGAAAATTGAAGCATTTCCCCTGATAGCTGGAACAACACAAGGCTGCCCACTCTCACCTCTCCTGTTCAACATAGTGTTGGAAGTTATAGATAGAGCAATCAGACAAGAGAAGGAAATCAGGGTTATCCAAACAGGAAAAGAATCTAAGCTGTCTCTGTTTGCAGAGATATGCTCCTAGACATGGAAAACCCAAGGGAATCTGTCAAAAACCTCCTTACACTGATAGAGGACTTTGGCAAAGTCTCGGGGTATAAAATCAATGGGCAAAGACAGTCGCAATTTTATACAACAAAGAGGCAGAGAACCAAATAAAAAGTACAATCCTATTCACAATAGTCTCACAAGAAAATGAAATACCTTGGCATCTTCCTGGCCAGAGAAGCGAAAGCCTTTACAACAAAAACTACAAAACACTGCTCAAAGAAACCAGAGAAGATACAAACAAATGGAAAAATATTCCATGCTCATGAATAGGAAGAATCGACATTGTTAGGATGTTTATCCTACCAAAAGCAATCTACAGATCCAATGCAGTACATCATCATTCTTCTCAGACATGGAAATGACAATACAGAAATTCATACAGAAACAAACACAATCCCATATAGCCAGAACAATCCTCAGCAAAAGAAACAAAGTGGTTCCATGTTTTTGCTATTGTGAGTAATGCTGCAATAAACATGCATGCGCTGGAATCTTTTTCATAGAGTGATTTGAGTTCCTCCGGGTATATTCCCAGAAGGGTGACTGTGGGATCATATGGAAAGTCACTTTTTAGATCTTTTAGGAATCGTCAAACTGTTTTCCACAGAGGTTGTACTAGTTTACACTCCCACCCACAGTGTAGAAGTGCTCCCTTTTCCCCATGTCCTCTCCAGCAACTGTTGTTTTTTGAGTCATTGATGATGGCTATCCTGACTAGAGTTAGGTGGTATCTCAGTGTGATTTTAATTTGCATTTCTTTGATGACTAGTGAAGCTAAGCATTTTTTTTCATGTACCTGTTGGCTGCTTGTGTCTTCTTTTGAGAAGTGTCTATTCATATCTTTTACCCACTTTGTAATGGTACTGTCTGTTTTTTTGTTTACGGCAAGTTTATTGCATCATTATTCACAATAGCAGAAACGTGAAACCAACCGTGCTGCCAACTGAAAGAGGACTGGATAAAAAAAATATGGCACATATACACAATGGAATATTACACAGACATAAAGAAGGACAAAATTATGAACTTTGCAGCAACTTGGATGGACTTGGAGTCTATAATACTGAGTGGTCTTTCACAGAAGCAAAGAACTGAGTAACACATGTTCTCACTCATAAGCGGACCTTGAACAATTACCCACAGCGGGAAACTCCCGGTGGGGCGGGGACAGCGGAATTGGCAGTAATGAAAATCTGCCCGGGGCGGGGGGGAGTCATACTTCATACGTGCATAATGAACATTTGTATACCTAACCCTGAATTGTACCCCATATCTTTAAAATATACTTAAACATTTAAAAAAAAAACCCAAAAAACAAAAAAAGAGACAGAATGGGAGGTATGACACTCCCAAACTTTAAACTTTATTCTAAGACTACAATAATCAAAACACCCTGGTATCAGTACAAGAACAGGCATATAGACCAATAGAATAGGATAGAGATCAAGAAAGCAAAACCTCAATTTCTCAACCAACTCATCTTTGAAAAAGCTTCCACCAACAACCACTGGGGAGAGGTGAACCTATTCAGTAAACAGTGCTGGGAAAACTTGCGGACCATGCAGAAGATTGAAACATAACCCCTACCTATCACCTTCCACAACAATCAACTCTAAATGGATCAAAGACCTAAACATAAAATCTCAAACTATATGAGTCTTAGAAAATGCAGGAGACAGGCAACCCCCTTGGGTCCTCTTCTACTGTGGGAGCTTTTCTGTCCTCTCAATAAATCCTGTTTTCTAACACACAAAAAAGAAAAAAATGCAGGAGATGCCCATACAGAAATTGGAATATGTTACCAATTCCTGATCCAAACCCTACATGCCCTTGCTGTAAGAGATAATATAGACAAGTGGGACCTCATCAAACTGAAAAGCTTCTGCAAAGCAAAAGAAGCCATCAAGAGAGCAGAGAGACAGCCCACAGAATGGGAAAAAAATATTTACTGACTGTATATCTGACAAAGGAACATCCAGAATCTACAAGGAACTCAAATATGCTGAAAGGAAAAAACCAAACAGCCCCATTAAAAAGTGGGCAAAAGACATGAATAGACACTTCTCAAAAGAAGACATCCGAACAACCAACAGACACATGAAAAAATGTCCAGCCTCATTAATCATCAGAGAAATGCAAATCACAACCACATTGAGATAGCACCTAACTCCAGTAAGAATGGCTATCACTAATAAGATAAAAAACAACAGATGCCGGCGAGGATGCAGCAAAAAGGGAACACTTCTACACAGTTGGTGGGAAAGCAAACTAGTTCAAACACTTTGTTAAACAGCAAAAAGGGAACACTTCTACACAGTTGGTGGGAAAGCAAACTAGTTCAAACACTTTGTTAAACAGTGTGGCGATTTCTGAAAGAACTAGAAATTGATCTTCATATGATCCAGCAACCCCCCTACTGGGAATATACCTGGAGGAACTCAAATCATTTTACAAAGAAAGATACGTGTGTATGCATGTTTATGCAGCATTATTTACAAGAGTAAAAACATGGAACCAACCATGCTACTCATTAAAACTGGACTGGATACAAAAAAGTGGTATAAGTGCACGATGCAATGTTATGCTGCCATAAAGGACGACAAAATGATGGGCTTCGAAGCTACTTGGATGGGTTTAGAGTTGATCATACTCAGTGAGTTAATCACAGAAATGAAGACCTGAGTATCACGTGTTCTCACTCATAAGTGGACCCTGAACACGTATCATAATACTACAAGAAAGGGATTGGCTACCGCCAATCTACTGCCAGGGAGGAGTGCTCACAAAATAAGAGTGCATGATCCCAATCCAGGGAGGCCCAAACATCACCTGTATGTAGACCACTTATGTATCCGATCCTAACTTGTATCCCACGTCTTTAAAATAAAAAAAGAAATAATAAAAAAGAATAACGAATGAACAACCTTTTTCTTTCTAAGTAAGAAAGATGTCTTTCTCCTTCTCAAAGCCAGGCTTTGTGAGCTGCGCTGGTCCTCACGTGCTGGCACCTAAGGAAAAACACCACAGCTTCAGTTAGAGACAGGACCCCTTTGAGACCTTACCAGGCATGATGGTCCTCTTGCAGTGGAAGCACTTGGATGAGCACTCGTTAGAGTAGCACTCTGTGCACAGCAGGCGTTCGTCCTTGGCAGCAAAAGGCTTTTCCACCAAAGAGTGATTGCATTTGGTGCACTTGAAGCATCCTTCGTGCCAGTGCCGGCCTTTGTAACAGAGATCCTTCGAGACAGTAAATAAAAGTTAATTAAATTTGTTTGCAACAAAACAGGCCATTTTATAAGACAAAACTGAACACTCCTGGGATTTTTGTGCCAGTAGGTTGTGCTAGCAGCTTGAGGGGAAGTTGTTATTGATACTGTTACCCATGGAGAGGAGACTCTCCAGGGTAATTAAGAGCTAGAGCCTGGGGCTTTCTTGATGGGTCACTAAAGTGTCAGCTGGGAAATAAATTCTCTATTTCTTCAAATTTTTCCTACATTCTTCTTAGAAACTACAAAATAGATTTTTTGTGGAATAATGTTTTAAATTTTAGATGGCAAAATCCTGTTACTTTTTGAGACTTAACTAAAGAAGCAAACAACAACAACAAAATAATAATATTTAACCAAAGAAAAGAAAAAGAAGGAAGGAAGGAAGGAAGGAAGGAAGAAGGAAGGAAGGAAGCAAGGAAGGAAGGAAGGAAGGAAGGAAAAAAATAATGAGCATGTAGAAAAAATGGCTGGTATGTGTCAGAGGTATCAGGGCACAATGGAATTTAGTAGAGATGGGGCAAATTTTTAAGTAAGAAAACACAGATTTTTGAGTCCTATGCCTCCCGTTATTGATGTATTTATTTACACCTTATTTATTCCAGAAATAACTCAATATTGTAGCTGTGTAACTTTGGGCAAATATCTTAACCTCTTTCATCTTCAGCATCCTAACTCACCTCATAAGGTCAAGTAAGGATTAAAGCATGTTATATTTTATAGTGCTAAGCGTAGTAGCTGAAACTTGACTGATGGTAGCTTTTAAGATCCTTATGTCTAGTAGCTGAGAAATAGTGGTGAAAGTCAACACTGAATGAAAAGTCATTCTAAAGCATTGATCTGCAGCTCAAATGCAGTAATTCTGTGAATTGAGGCGACCTACCTTGGAATCTGATTCGATTGGTTCCTTGCACTCCTCACAACGGTTAGAAAAGATACGATCATAGCATGAGACGCAGTATGGATTGTCATCCTTTAGTACATATTTCTTCCCAAGAAGTGAGGCTGTGCAGTACTGACAATCAAACTGAGCGGTTGTCATGTTGGTTTGATCCTAAGAATAAGAAAGTGATTCATGTATATAACGGCAGAATTTTGTTTATAAGATAAATGATAAAGCCTCGGTACAATGTGAGTGTACTTGATTTGAATGCATTTATATTTATATTAATTAATTTATATTTTCTTAAGCAAAACAACACCAACTTAAGAAAATATGCCTGTAGCCCTGGCGACACTTGGAGTGATTTAGGAAAGGTTACTCTCCCAACTTGGCAGTTCCTCTGTGTTTTGCTAAAATAATGCATCAAACCAGCAGCCAGATTGTGAAAAACACCTTGTATTCATCATGAGCAAATGAGGAATTCAATGAGAATAGGATATAATGTTGAAATAGGATGGTTTCACCTCAAGGATATGAGTAAGAACTGCTGCTAGGGTTTTTACTGACTGTATCACTTGCTGTCTTGCTGGAACGTTCTGGAGGCAGAATTTGATGGAAATCACACCAAATATCTTTTATACTCAAATAGAAACTAATAGTCAATTACATTGTCATATTCTAGATTACACTTTTCTTCCTTGAATCTTTATTGGGTACCTGATAAGGGTTCTGCATGTGAATCTTAAAGTCTTCCTGGACCATACAAGTCTTCTTTTGGGATATCCTTCTTACCTGTGGCCTCAATCACACCAATTATGCTGGATTCCAAAATATTTGTTTTCTGCTAGGTGTAGGGGCCTTGGACATCTTCACTTAAATGTTTTACACCAAATTGTCCAAATAAAACTCCTCAGCATATAGGATTCAACCCAAGTGCTAGGTCTTTGTGATCATTATTTAGCAATCAGACGTAGAAGAACAGAAAAAATCATCAGCGGTAGAAAATGGTAATAGACTCCTTCAGGCTTTAGGGAAAAGCTAACATATATGTAGCATAAATACCTGTTTCATGATAGCTATGAATAAAATAGTTAGAATTTATCACCAAGGTCAATTTCATTCTGTAAGGTGAATGACTAATGAAACATAAAGCCAATGAGAGGATAATGACTCTGATTATTTTGGAAATTTAGGAAAATCATTAAGGAACAAAACATATAGACTTCAAAAGGTTTTAATTTAGCATTGAACGTGAATTTTCTTTTTTCTTTTTATTTTTTTGAGTCGGAATCTCACTCCGTTGCCCAGACTGGAGTGCAGTGGCCGCTCCCGGCCAACGCAGCCTCGACCTGCTGAGCTCCGGTGGTCCTTCTGCCTCAGCCTTCCAAGGAGCTGGAACTACAGGCACGCACTACCACATCCAGCTGATTTTTTGATTTATTGTAGAGATGAGGTCTCGCTTGCCCAGGCGGGTCTCGAACCCGCGGGCTCAGGCAATCCACTCAACTCAGCCTCCCAAAGGCGCGGGATTACAGGCTGAGCCACCGAGCCTGGCATGAACATGAATTTTCAATTGCTACCAAAAGTAGTAACACTGATATTACTTGGAGAATGAGATTTGTCATCTCAGTATTTACAGAAATGTGTTAAGAGCTCTCTCCTCTGCCTCAGAATTTTTTAATTTTTATTTTTTGAACTGGAGTCTCACTCAGTTGCCCAGACTAGAGCACAGTGGCACACTCACGGCCACCCCAGAGTCATCCTGCTGGGCTTAGTTGATTCTTCCACCTCAGCCTTCCAAGTACCTGGACTATAGGCGTGCACTACCATGCCTGGCTAATTTTTTGAGTTGTTGTAGAGATGAGGTCTCACCAAGTTGCCCAGGTTGTTCTCGAACTTGTGAGCTAAGGTAATCCCCTCATCTCGGCCTCCCAAAGTGCTGGGATTACAGACTTGAGCTACCATGCCCGGCCAGAAGCACTCAGATAAAAAAGATCAGTTAATTATTACGATGTTTTTTCCAGCATTTTTGATGCGAATTTGGATTAACTACATTTGAACTGTTATTCTCACACATTTTGCCTTCTCTTATTTTGGCGATTAGGTTCCCAGCAGAGAACCTTGCCAAATGCCCATCATTATTAATTCTGTACGTTGCAGTTTTGCTCTGCTGTTCCTCACTAAGAAGTGGAGAAAAGACTGAGGATTTGGAACATGTGGGTCTTTTCCCAGGAAAGATGAAAATTCAGACTAGAAAGTTCACAGTGGAACATGGCCAAAATGATCTGCAAAGAACATTGAATTCTCTATTTGATTTATTCCACAGAAATGTCCCTTTTTAGTGAATACAAACACACTCAGAGGGTTACTGAGGACTTGGAAACAGCAGGAAAATAGATCTGATTCCCTTGAAAGTTTTAAAAATAAAAGTTCTATTCACATTACAGTGTTCAAGTGTTTATCACCGAATAGAAATAAGTTACCTTTAATGTACCTTTTGCTTTCAGCCCTTAATATAGGAAATATCATTTTCACTATAACTGCTTATTTAATTTTAGACGTGTGTAATAGCACCTTTAAGTATGGACCTCTTAGGGATAAGTTTGGAAAGGCAAGCTAGAGCTAGGTCTTCAATTGCTTGTTTCAGACTAGAGTTGAACTTTTTTCTATGAAAAATATAAACATTGATTATTTTAATAGCTAAGTGACATGTCTTGAGTTGAGATTTATGAAAGTTAACTTAGAAATAGTGATAGAAGGAATTAAAGGTAGATATACTTTAGGAGGAAAACTAATTGGGGTGTGGGGTGTGTGTGTGTGTGTGTGTGTGTGTGTGTGTGTGTATGTTCTGAGTCAGGGTCTCACTCAGTTGCCCAGGCTGGAGTGCAGTGGTATGCTCACAGCTACCACAGTCTCAACCTGCTAGGCTCAGGTGATCCTTATGCCTCAGCCTTCCAAGTAGATGGAACTTAGGCATGTGCCATCACACCAGCTAATTTTTTTTTTATTGTAGGAATGAGGTCTTACTGTGTTGCCCAGGCTGGTATTGAGCCCCTGGGCTCAGGCAGTCCTCTAGTCTCTGCCTCTGAAAGTGCTGGGATTACAGACATGAGCCACTGTGCCCAGCAGTAGCTCTTTTTTCAATATTCCATTTAATCAACAAATATTATGCCATCTTTTAAAAAAAAGTATTGTCAGATGTGTTTGGGGAGGGATTATGGAGAGGAATAAGTGAGATATTTCCCTTAAGGGACAATCCATTAAAGAAACAAATCATAAGAATAAACTATTAATTATTAACCAATTTATATTAATAAGTAATTACATATAATTTAAAATATTAAACATTTATATATATTTTATATGTATAAAGAGAGAGAGAGAGAGTTGCAGAGACTGTGAAACCAAGTAATAGAATAGCACCCCAATGTATATACACTTTTGGAGTTATGAGAAGTCAAAGATTGATTTCAGATTAGGGAGTGAGAATGAAATTGGGAATCAGAGAAGGAAGTATTTGGGGTGTTCAAGTGAAGGTAGGTGTTGATAGCTTGATTTAGAAAAAAGAATTATGTGAAATGTCTCAAGATCATGTGTGGGAATCAAAATGCAGGAAGGCTTAAAAAGTAAATGGGAGGCAGAAAATGTCATCCTGAGAATTCACATAGGGGTACCTGATTAGTGTGCCACAAAAAAAGACAAGGGCACAAAAAGAGAAACTCATTGGGAGACAAGATTAACTCAGTGTCAGGTGCATTGAATTAGAGGAACTAGACTAGAGGGACATCAAGCTGGATATCTAAAATATTAGGCTGAGTTGTCACATTAAACTAAGACATTTCGGCTATTTTCATAGAAGAACCATCTAATAGTTGACAGGATACAATGGTAACTGAAGTTATGAGATTGGATGAGACCATCAAAGAAAGCTGTAGTGTAGACAAGTGGAAAAAAGGTAAAAGATAAACTCATAGATAAATGCATAGTATGTGGTGAGGAGGAGATTAAGTAGATGCAGTAAAAGATCCCAGTGTTTGAAAGACAAAGGACATGAGAACTTCAAGAAAAGAATGGATAATAATACCAAGTAAGGAAAGTGTTAACAAGGAGGTAAATGGTGCCTTCAAAAGAGTAGTTTGAAGGCACTGACTTAGCTGATGTCAGAGGCGGAATTGGCAGTAGTGGGAATCTGCCTGGAGATGTGGGTGGGGGGCACCCTCATTAACAAGGGTACCTGCATAATGAACATTTGTATGACTAACCCTGAATTGTACCCCACATCTTCAAAATAAAAAAAAAAAATTAAAAGGTGAAAAAATTCACTTGTGGAAAAAAATATCTACCTTGGAGGTATCAGAGAATTAATATTGCAGCGAAGAATTGAGTTGACATAGTCCAAAAGAAGGAGGAAGACACAGGTAAGCTTGATATTTAGGGTCTTCCTTTCCCAGAAACTTCTCCACATTCAGAAAGAAAAAATTATGGAATGAGAAGCTGAGCAGCAGCTCTGACGACCTTGAAGGGCTAGGAGGACAAAGACCATGGATCTTCAGTGTAGAAGGTCTGGTAGTTCCACTTAGTGTCAATGAGATTCCCAAGGAGCAATACTCTTGGGATAAGGGTAAATCAGAAGTAAATTAGTATTTCAGAGACAGAAGCTCAGCTGTGAATTACCTCAATTTCTAAAATTATATTGAGATAATATAATTTCTAAAATTATATTGAGATAATTTTCAAATACTAGTGTCTGTAACTGAACACCAGGGTAAATGCACATCCTGTCTGAAGGACGAAAACATCATCCTATGTCTCAATTACTTTCATAAGTTTTCCTATGCAATGTCTAACACTAAACAAAAATGAACATATTCAGAATGAGTCAAGGGAACATAAGCAAACAATAGAAACATACAAATAAGAGGTTGTAGATTTTGGAGTTATAAGACAGACATAAAACTATCCTTCCAGAGGGATGAGCATAATAAATATCAGAAAATTTGGCAGAGAATTAGAAACAATAACATGTAGATTCCAGTGTGGAAATTTACAACAGTTAAAATTAGTTACTGAACAGGGAAATTAAGCAAAGACTAGATTAAATAAATGAGATAATCAGTGAAATAGAAAATAACTTAAACTTGATGAGAAAAGACATGGAAAGTGCACTTAAGAAAATAAGAAAAGCTGGGCACAGTGGCTCACGCCTGTAATCTCAGTACTTTAGAAGCCGGAAGCGAGAGGTTTGCCTGATTCCAGGGGTTCAAGATCAGCCTAGGCAACTTGGTGAGACCTCATCTCTACAATAAATCAAAAAATTAGTCAGATGTGGTGGAGGGTGTGTGTGGTTCCAGCTACTTGGAAGGCTGAGGCAGAAAGATCACCTGAGCCCTGCAGGTCGAGGCTGTGATGGTCATGAGCATGCCACTGCACTCCAGCCTGGGTGACAGTGAGATACCTACTAAAAAAAAAAAAAAAAAAAAAAAAAAAAAAAAAAAAAAAAAAAAAAACAAAAAAAAAAAAAAAAAAAAAAAAAAAAGTAAGAAATATGAGTGGTAGAGTAAGAATGAGATTAGGAGAAAAATGTATAAATGATATTTTAAGAAATAATGACCAGCCTTCCAAAACTGACAAAATAGTTCATGACCAAAATTTTAAAAACAAAAACCGTGAACCTCAACCAGACTTACAAAATACACAGGGAAAAATCCTGTCAAAAAACAAATATATTTCAAAACATCACTTTCAGATCAACAGCAAATTGAGGAATTGTCTACTTCTCAACAGAAAAAAAGGAAGATAGACAATGAAGAGATATATTCAAATTGCTGAAAAAAAAATTAGAAGCCAGCCTGGACGTACATACATAGATAAAAATTTATTTTGACAATGAAGGAGAAAGACATTTTCAGACAATTAGAAACTGAATTTATTAATATAGAATCCACATCAAAATAAATAATAGAGTGTTCTTCAGGCATAAGAATATTGACTTCAGATCGAATCTCACAGATGCAGAAAAGAGTAGGAAAATGAAAATTGTAAACACATGTGCTGAACCTACATAAGCATTGACTGTATAGAACACCTCTATGCCAAAAAAATCAGAAAATGTAAATAAAATTGAAAAATTCTAAGATAAATAAACTATTAAAAATGACCCAAATAAACATAAAATTGTGACTTGTTGATAACTTAGAGAAGTTAAATTTGTAGTTAAAAGTCTAAGTACAAAATACAATGCAAGTCAAAGTGAGTGGATTTTGCCAAACTTTCAAAATGAAATACACAAACTATACTAAACAATTAAAAACAGGATCATGACCCAGTTAACTTTGAGCCTTAAAAGGTTGATACCAAGATGTGAGAATATTATGAGAAAGTAAAATTATAGAGTAATAATACAGCAATAAATAAAAAACTGACCTAAAATAATAACAAACACAAATAAGAACCTATATCAAAAGACTACCTGGTTTGGGCACAATGACTCATTTCTATAATCCCAGCATTTTGGGAGGCCAAGGTGAGAGAATTGCCTGAACCCACGGGTTCAAGACCAACCTGGGCAATTTGGTGAGACTTCATCTCTACAATTAATCCAAAAATTAGCCGGGCATGGTGGTGCATTCCTATAGTTCCAACTACTTGGAAGATTGAGGTGGAAGGACTAACTGAACCCAGCAGGTTGAGGCTGCAGTGACCATGAGCAACATGCCACTGCACTCCAGCCTGGGCAACAGAGTGAGACTCCAACTCAAAAAAAAAAAAAACCAAAAAAAAACCAAAAAAAGAAAACAAACCCCACCAAAACCAAACAAACAAAAAACCCTACCTGAATTCAGAGAAATATAAAGAGATTAGTACACCTTAATCAAGTTGATTTTATTTCAGGAATGAAAGTTCAGTTTAAAATTCAAAAGAAAATAACAGTATCTCACCACTTTTGCCAAGTAAAGAGAAAGCTATGTAATTACCTCAGCAAGTGAAGAAAAGGCATTTGATGAAATCTGACTTCAATTTGTGATCAAAAACCCTTAGTAAACTAAGAACAAAAGGAGGTTCTTCAATGTAGTTTAAAAAAAAATCCCATAGCAAACATATTTAAATGATAAATATTGGTAGGTTTTACTCTGAGATAAGTAGGGAAAGAATATCCACAATGACCACTTCTATTTGACTTTACACTGGAAGTAATAGACTGTGCAGTAAGATGAGAAAAAAAGTATAAGAATTATAAAAAAAAAACTTCATTATTTACTGATGATCTGATTGTGGAGAAAATGCAAAAGATTCTGTGATAACTTATTAGAATTTATAAGTGAGCTATTAGAGTTGCTAGATAAAATGTCTATATACAAAATCAATTGTATTCCTATATAACAGTAACAAAAACATTTATTTATTTATTTTAATAGTTTTGGGGGGTACAAATAGTTTTTGGTTACATAAATGCATTTTATGGTGGCAAAGAAGTCTAGGCTTAAGTGTACCCACCACCTTCACCTGTGCACATTGTATCCCATGCAAAGTAAAATTTTAAAAAATTAATTTATGATATTATTTTAAAATCCTCAAATACCCTCCACTAAATCTAGTAAGAATGTATGAGATCTCTACATAGAAAACTATAAAATGTTGAAGGAACATAAAAACAACCCAAATAAATTAGTGAAAGAATATACCATGTTCATAAATTTGAAGACATTATTGTGAAGGTGCTATTTCTCCTCCATTTAACCTATAGATGCAAACCAAAATTCTATCAAGTTGTTTCTTGTTACAAATGGATTCTGTAATTTATAAAGAAATGCAAAAGGCTAAGAATAGTGAAATCACATTTGAACAAGAACAAAATGAGAAGACTTTTAAAATAAGATATCACAGCAACATAAAGTCACTGCAGTGGATACTGTGGTATAAATACATGATTAAATGCTTAGATCATTAACACAGAATAGAGAGCTCAGAAACAAATCCACAAATATATGGACACATGACCTAAAGGGACAGTGATAAATGATGAAGAACAAGGGTCATCTTTTCAGTAAATAGTCTTGAATCATTTGTAATTATTTTCATATGTAAAAGAATAAACTAGATTATTACTTCACATCATATAAAATTAATATAAGTGGAATATGGGTCTCAAGGTTAGGATGAAACAATTACCCTTTGGAAATATGGGAGAATGTTTTTTATCAACAGGTAGCATGAAAGATTTTTTTTTAAGTAAAGCAGAAAATTACTGACCACATAGAAGAGATTTAATACATTAGACCAAATTAAACCTAAGAGCCTGTTTGTCAAATAAGAGGGAAAATGAGAACCATAGAGTTTAAGAAGGTATTGTTACTCATTAATCAACAAAGAGCTCAACCCAATAAAAGTGCAAAAGACTTGAATGTATATACAGAAGAGGATAACCCACTGGCTAATAAACTTGAAAATGTCCTCAGCCTCATTAACAATCACTGAAAGAGAAGTAAGCAGGTTCCTTGAAACAAAATCAATATATAATGATCAACAGAATTTCTCTACATCAGAAATACAATGTTAAAAAGTACAACATTCAAGTGCAATAGAAATTGTACTTGTCATAAATGCAGCAAAACATGTCTAAAAACTTTATGATAGTAGAACAATTTGTTGTAAACAAATATATCAAAAATGAGATTTCTGGTTAGTGGGAGAAAACATTAGTTACTCAAGAAATGGCACAGAAATAATTGGTTACACATGAAGCAAAAAACTGAAATAAATACATACCTCATACCGTATTCAAAACAATTCCATCAGCAATATGAAAGGCAAATCATAAAGGAGTAAATCTTAGGTTAGAATTTTTTTTAAAATCATGAAACACAAACTATAAATGAAAAGATAGATTTATTAAAAAATTGCTGACTTCAAGACACTATTTAAAGAGTGAAACGACATGCCATAATATAACAGGTGACATTTGCCACAGGAAACTGACAAAGGATTAGAATACAAAATGTATACATTTCTATGAATAAATAAGATAATTAAAATAAACAAATGGAAAAATAGGCAAAATATGTGAGCAAATATTTTTCTCCTGTAAGTGGAAAATATAGATTTTAAAGAAAGAACAATCTACTCTTAATTCATGAAATTTACATTGATCTGATCAGCAAACCATAATGAATTACATTTGCACCTACTAAGTAAGAAAAGATTAGCAAGGCTGACAATATCAAATATTGGTGAGGATAAATAAGCAATAGGAACTCTTACCCAGTGAAAATGAGAATGCAAGATGGATGGATGAAGTCACTCTGAAAAACTATTTTTCATTATATTTTAAAGTCGAGGACGTACTTTTCATGTGACTCAGCAATTTCACTCCCAAGTGTGTAAATTTGAGAAAAACATGTACAAGAATGCTCACAGCAATATAGTTTATCTAGCTATAACAAAAAGCCTGAATGTTCATCAAAGGGAAAATGGATAAATAAATGTATGGTCTGACAACATCTTGTCATAGGGCAATAAAAACAGATGACTTGCAGATACTCTTTTCAGTGCAGAAGAACTTTATAATATTGAGTAAATAAGCAAGTTTCAAAGAGTAAATACACCAGAATATTTATATAATGTTCAAACAACCAAAATGGATGGTTAGAAATTATAAATATGTGCTATTAAAGCTATTTTTCAAAATGTAGTAATGATTAACACAAAATTCAGGATGCAATTTAAGATTATTTAACTTCCAGAGTTAGAAAAAGAATTGGGAAGCTGCACAGAAGGTTTCAAATATATAGGGGATATTTGGTTTCTTAAGCCAATTTGCTATTCCTTATACTTTGTATATACGTTATAAAAATTATTTTCTATAGGAAAGGACTTCAAAAAGTTCAGAGAAAAATGGAGTTACAAAATAACAATACAAAAATATAAACTTTATTTCTCAACATAAGCTCCATCAAGCTTAAGATACTTTGGTAAGTGATGATAACAGCCATTTAGTCCATCCCTAAACAAATGTGGGTCCTGAGAGTTTAACCAAGTCAATGCAGTGTTTTTTTACATAATTAACTGAAGAAAGACGCATATCCTTTAAATATTATTTTTAAGACAAAGAGAAGTTAAAAGGAATCAAGTCAGAATTGTAAGGTGGATGCATAATGATTTTCCACAGAAACACTCACAAAATTGCCCTTGTTTAATGAGTGGAATGAGCAGGGACATTGTTGAGGTGCAAAAGACTCTCCAGTAAAGATTTCCCAGGCATTTTTTCCCCGAGAACTTTGGTTAATTTTCTCTAAACACCCTTCTGTTAAGCAGATGTTAACAGTCTTTGGCCTTCCAGAAATTCAACAAGAAAGATGTCTTGAGCATTCCAAAAAACTGTTGATATGATTTTGCTCTAGACCTGTCTGCTTTTACTTTGCCTGGACAACTTTCAACTCTTGGTAGCCATTCCTTTGATTTTGCTTTGTCTTCAGGATCATACTGATAAAGCTCATTTCATTTCCTGTTGCAATTCTTTAAGAAATGCTTCAGGATCTTGATCCCACTTATGTAAAATATCTATTCAAAGCTCTGATCTTGTCTGTAGCTAATCTGAACACAACAGTTTTGGCATCCATTGAGTGGAGAGTTTTCTCAACTTTAATCTTTTAGTCATAATTGTATGGGCTGAACCCATTGAGAAGTCTATGGTATTGGCTACTATTTCTGCTGTTAATTGTCAACCCTCTTCAATTAGGACATGAACAAGATTAATTTTTTTTTCCCCAAATCAGTGTGGATGGTCTGCCACTGAGGGCTTCATTTTCACTATCATCTCATCCCTTCTTAAAACAAGTTATCCACTTGTAAACTGATTTCTTTGGGGGTATTTCCTCATACATTTTTCACAAAGCATCAATGATTTCACCATTCTTCCACCCAAGTCTCACCATAAATTTGATGTTTGCTCTTGTTTCAATTTTAACAGAATTTATGTTGCTCTGATAGGGGCTCTTTTCAAACTGATGTGTTATCCTCCTTAGTGTTTCAAACTACACCCTTTTCAGACATTTTAGAACAAGTTAGTACAGGTTTATTTTGGTGTAAAAATTTTGGAAACTCTGGCAAATTTTTTTATAATATGTATTTTCCATGTACTTCAATCCCCTTGTATGTGTAATCTTTTATTTTAAAAAAGGTTTTTAAGAGTGAGTGGATGGTGGATAAATAGAAGTAGTATTTATTACATCATTCTTTTATTATGCATGCCAACAAAGGCAGTAATTCAGATGAACATAGCAATATCCAGGAAAGGGTTTTATGTGCTGATGGAGGTCGTGGAAGTTATTAACAGGGAAGACGTGGGATGCTTGTCGACTGAATAAAAGAATGAACTGCTGAAGGAGAACTTTGTAGATGCAAGAGAGGGGAAAGGGAGACAATAAAGGTCTCACCTTTCTTCCCCCTCTTCTCCCCTCTTTCCTACTCCTTCTCTTTTCTCTTCTCTATCTCAATATTCAGCTCCCATGGAACTGTGCAAAGCACTGGCATGGTTCCATGTTAGCTTGTGGTAACAAGTTTTAGTTAACACAGCATCATGCACATCAAGGACTGCCTATATGTGTCTATTACTTTCTCATTGTACATTAGACATTTTTTAAGTAAGAGGGTTTTACCTTTCTTATGTGAAGTTGAAATTGTACTAGGATATACTTTTGGCTTTCTGGTTTTCAATAATGGCTCCAATAAGGGAGTTGTATTTTTGAGAAATTTTATTTCTTTGTGCTATAACTTGAGGGGATTGAATTACCAGATATTCTTATTCTAAACGCCAATTATAATAAGTTACGGCACTGATTTGATTATAGCTTTTTGTTCCCCATAGAGATAGGCTATACTATATAAAATAATCGTGTTGATTATGTGTCTTAAAATAGAGGATATACAGTTGGTGGTATTTAAGATTACTTTTATCTCTAATTCATGATCTGTACATTTTACTAAATAGATGCAAATAACCCCATAATCATTACTTTTTCACATATGTAAAAGTACACTGTTCTTTAATTGAAAGTCTGCTGGGTGTTCTGGCTTAATTTTCATCTGGTTATTCAAAGTAGCTTTACCTGTGTAAATATATCTATGCTCATTTGGGAGTGCTACACAGTTATTCCAATTGCCCATTGTGGTCTTTCATTGATCCTGTAAAGTAGATTTGCTTCTGCTTTTCTTTAGGGAAGAACTTGGATAATTTAAATCTAAATGGTATAAAGAATATTAAAATGCTCTTGGGAAATGTTAATGCAAAATGTTGAAGTCTTTGAAATTTGTATGATTGATATACAAAACTTCTGTAGAGACAGACACTGGGAAGAATAATCTTAATTTGAACTAATTAATTGGATTTACCTGTGGTCATTTTCTTGTTTTGAATTTTAACTTAAATTATTACTCTGAGGGCAGGAACTGACTGACAGGCAGTTAGGGGCATTTTTGAAGCCTCATTGAGGAAGGTATATTTCTCATGCTCTATAAAGAGTTTTAGAAATCATTTGCAATGCCCAGTTAGACAATACACCTCATCTTCTAGGGCAAATATTTCAATCATTCTTTTTCTTCCCTGTGCCCCCTACACATGGTTATGGCTTAACACATTCTGTTGATTCCACCTCAGATGCTTCCTTTAAATCATACGTTAGGCCTTCCTCACATCTTTGGTGGATCATAGTGACTTGCATTGAACTGAACATCTTATTAGAGAATTGTTTCTCTATTGAGTGGAACGAAGCACATTTCTATTACTTGACTTTGTTCTCTAGTGATAAGCTCAATTTCCTTGGGGGGCTCCAGAACAGCCACCAAAATGCTAAAAAAAAAAAAATTCTCAGACTTATCTGATCATCTTTCTACTAACAGCTTGTCCTTGACTGTAAAATAGAGTCTAATCACTTGGCAAAGAGATGCCTTACTACCCTCTCATTCCTACCTCTCTCACCACTTCCAACCCTTTCCCAGCCCCAGACTTTTCAACCCACACACACATTCCACCTATGCTTTAGCCACTTCGGTGGCTTTCTATTCTTTAGATACATGATGTCCTTTTATGCCTTTGAGCCTTCATGCGTGACTTTTCTCCTAGCACTAGTGCTTTTCTCCTTGTTACCCATCTACCTTGTTCAACCCAGTGTTTCTCCTCATCAATCAAGGTCCAATTATACATCCTCCTCTTTGTGGCATTCTTACGTATCCCAGGAGAGAGTTATTGCTCGTATTAATTTATACCTGCACCTATCTTTCTTTTGCCACACTTCATTAACCGTCGCTTTGTCCTATGTGTGTCTCTCTCACTCCATTGTTAGCTCCTCAAAGGTAAGATTGTTGCTTATTTCATCTGTATTTCAGGAGGCATAGCTCAGTAAATGTTTTAGGACTGAATAGATGAATGAATGGAAACTTCCTGTCTCTGAAAAACTTGGAGCCCCCAGACACATATGCAAATTCTATCAATAACATAAAGGATAGAGACTCAAATATGAAAGAGTTAAGAATCTGCATGTTATATATTCACTTGAAGAGTGAATTAAATCATATATGGTATCTATGTGGTAAATATGTCAAAGGACTGAGAATAAAATTTAGGGAAGAGAAGGCAAAACCTTAAGGACCTGCCATGGCAGACAGAGTTCTTTCATTTTCTCTGCAAGGATGGCTGGAGATAGCTCAAGTGTCTTTTGAAAACCAGCTGAGGAGAATATCAAAGAAACAGCAGAATAGGTGGTTCATCTCCTGCTATTATTAAAGGATTTTACTTTAACCTTGGCACACCGGTGTACTTCCACTAAATAGTTTTTAAACTGTTTGTTCAAATATTTCAGTCTTCTGTTGGGAGCTGCACGGGCCTTTCTAGGTCTATGCTTATGACCTCGGAGACTACCACGTAACGTGTTTACCAGGAGGCACAGTCCTTGAGCACTAATACCGATCATTTAAACTGAAATGTTGGTGTCATGTGTGACTGAATTTGACAACGTTTAGAAGAGTTAAGTGAGATAAGTGAGAAAAAATATATCCTCTGAATGTAGTGTTAGTCTGTGTAAACCACATATTTTAAAACTATGCAGGCATTAGAATAGATAGTAAATAGGTACTACTTTTAGGCTTCTATTTTCCCCCCCGGTTCTGAGTTTGAGGTTGAGCAGACCTATGTGTACTTCCTTATTTGATTTTGGCTTGAAATCAAAAACATACATACTAAGAAGAGTATTGGGTTAAAAATCAGAAGCTGCAGATTCTTGTCCTGGCTGTTTTAGCACAGTATAGAATTTGTGCACTGTTAGGGAAACCATTTAACTTTTGTGGCTCTTACTTTCTTTAACTCTGAAATGAGAACTATATTAGCTGCTATAATCCCACTCAAGGATCACGTGAGATGTAAGAATGGAAAAGTCATGGGTTAGTCAGCTGTGGGTGTGCTTGACTTGATGGAAAACGTGCAATTAGAGCTATAGTTCAAATTGTGAATAAGAAGGCTATTTCCCCACCCCCTACCCTCGTGCTTTTTAAAAGCTCAACAAACAATCTTAAAAATAACTAAAGTCGTAACTTCAGGCCATCAATCAAAAATAACCTAAAACAGGCATCATAGAATTGTGCTGGAATGTTTGTTATTAGTCTCTGGGGACATATTTGCAAGCCCAGTTTGTTGGAAGCTGAATGTCTTGTGCGGAGAGGTCGAACACAAATTCTCCCGAGAACTGATGAACTACTCTCCCATGAAACAAAACAGCTGACTAGAGCTTTCCATTTGAGCAATTTGTTCTGTGAATACTAACAAAGAAAAAAGCGCCTCACTTGATTTTCTTGGAGAAATTACATTCAGAGTCATGAAATTATGGAGTGATTAATGAAATAGAGGTAAAATGTAATTCATAAAAACACATTAGTATAACATCAAAGTATTTATCAAGCATTTTATTCTTTAGAAATAAAAAGGGAGGATTCTTTAAAAATACATAGGTTTAATACCATCCTTGATTTTTTAACACTGGGATACAAGAACGTTTTCAAGACAAAATGAGTATTGCCTTTAAAGATGAAATTGGGTTTTCTATGACTTTGTCTATCCAGATCCCAATGTTCTGCTTTTTAATCATTAGGCTTGCCTCTACAATTTTGATCCCAAAGAAACCACAATCATTTCGGTATATAAGTCTAGCGTGCCCTTCTACTCTCTGCAAACTTGCTCTGTTAGTCCTATAAAAGATGTTCTGGAATAGTAAATCCAGTCCCTGGATTACCTTATGACTCTCTCAAAGGCTTGTTTGAGGATCTGATTTAGTACCAAGGTTTGGGATAGAGAAGAAACTGAACTGAAAAAGATAATATATTTTAAAGTACATAGTATAAGCTTAGCACATGATAGGGGCAGGTTATTCCTTGTGTACGAATTGTCAAATCAATCCTATTTTTTAGAGATGAACTCTATAGATGGGCACAACAGATCTAAAATAAATCATAAAGTATTCCCCTCCTCTTCTCTATGCTCCTTGGGAAATTCAACAAGTACTCTATCAAATTCCTCAAAAGTATTAATTGTGTCAGGACTTTTTGTGGAGGAATCATTTTTTTTTCTCTATTTAAAGATCCTCCTCTTCATCTTCTTCCACTAACTACACTTCAAGTTTCTGATCACTGGTAGCCGTGTCCAGCAGTGGGGAGGGAAGTCCATTGATTTACCTCCCAACACTGTTTCTACCTGCTTCTCCTTGCACTTAATGACAAACGCAAGCTTAACTAGCAAGAAGTATGATCTGCCATTGCAGAAACTCAATCTAACAAGGAAGGACTGAATCTGTAACCATGGTCCCATCTATAACACACTATCAGCTGGATAACTCCCACGTCGCCAGGTAGTTGTGGGCATAAGATCACATGAAAAATTTGCCATGGTCTGGAGCAATTTGACTTATCAGAGAGGAAGAACAATGCCTTTTGCACCCTTTTTTCATTTTTGAGTTCAACATGATTTATGAAGGGATTATGAATTGGTTACCATAAAACCAAAATGACTATTTTATTTTCCTGGATTTTTAAAATAAACATTAATCTCCTTCAATAATGAGTGATGAGAAAAATCAATCCTTACTCAATTAAATCACCTTAAATGAATGACACCTATGCTTAATTTAAACAGTGGCTTGAGAGAAGCCTCAGTTAATAATCTGGAACCAGGAATTTAGAGGAACTGTGTATAGGGTTTCAAGCACCACAATCAGACGATTCATTCTAATCCTATATAATATTGAACAACTAAAAGTATATTCTCTCCACAATATAGGAAAATAGAAAAGTTATTTTATATGTTTTTCTTTAAAACAAGCATGTTTTAAAAGAAATAAACAGCTTCTATTTAAACAATGCATGGATAGTATTGGAAACTGTCCAATAAAATGAAGTGTGTACTTTATTTGGAAGGTGGCCAATATAAAATGATGGATTGGGGCATATATTCTTTATCTAATAGAGCCTATAAAGCAATTTTTAAAAATATATGATTTACCTAAATGACAATTCCAGTTAAACAAATTAGAAAGAGCTTTCAGCTATTCAACTAAGAGTAATAAATAAGATTTCACAAACCATCACATAATTATTTCCTGAGATGACGCCAAATCTAACCCTATAATATACTGGCTTTAGTTTATCCTGGCAGTGATGTGTATTATGACCTCCTTAACATTTGTAAGACATAATGATAAAAGAAGTGCTCATCTCTGGGCCTTCTAAAAAAGGGCACGCCTATGTTCTGTTCCTCTTCTGGCTTAAACTTCTTTCAATTCTGAGGTTTGTAAGGGCACATTTATAAGTTGTATTGTTATTATATGCTTAATGAAAGCTCATTGTGTTCCTCTTAGACATTTTTCATATTCTGTCTTGTATTATAAATGTTTTGGGTATTGTTGTATTTCTAATAACTGAAATGTAAGGTCACTGAAAGCAACCATTATGTTTTACTCATTTCTGAATGGCGCTAAGCCGCATGCAAAACTTACTGGGTGAGCTTAAAAAAATTCTTGGATAAAACTGATAGTAATTTCAAAGGGGTTCTTCTTAATTGAAAGTGGTGATGCTACAAGGCCCAGAAAACATATTGTAGCACCTCTAGTCTTCTAATGTTCTGTGATGTGATTCCTTTCCGTGATGTCTGGGGAGAAGTGTCCAGATATATTGCTTCTTTTTCTCCAACTGATAGGCCAAGTCAAAAAATACAAGTATCCTACCTCTTTATAAGCCTACTAGCAGTTTTGTTGTTGGGTATAGGTGTAGAGTAGGGATCCATCGTCTCTTTAGACCTTTTCATTCTGTTTTCAAAAACAGTAGTCACTTTTTAGTCACTTTTTTGAGTCTAAAAATTGAGTCAATTTTTAGACTCAATAATTATTAACTCTGCTGTGGGTTAGAGAGGGGAGAGCTAGACCTTTGATAACAGAAGCTCTCCCTGGCCCTTCATAGACCTGGGGAGGCCCCAGCCAGGCACTTATGTGGAACCCAGCTGCCTATCACTAAGAGCTGGTCATAAGGCACATGTGCCTCTTGTCATATGCACAAAATTTAAAATCTACCTCCCAATTATTAATTCCCAGTTCACAATTTTTTTTGGATAGGTCACAGTAAAACTTTATAAAACATTATTAACATTGTATTTGACATTTTGAAAATATCTAAATACATATATGGCAAAATCATGACACTTATAACCTGTCTTGTAAGGTAGAATGTTGGAAATTATATTCATAGATGGTGCTTTAGAGAAAATGAGATAATACACATCAAAAAAACTCAATAGCTATTGTGAGTTATACAAATATAAACATTGCTGAGGAAAGTATACAGAAAATAACATAATGACAGGTGGAAATGACAAAAATTTAATAATATGTATAGTTTGTTATCCTAACAGTACCATAACATTTGGTATTGATCAAGACCAAACCTGGCTTCCTGTTTTAAGTTAAACTGACACTTATCTTAAAAATACCTGGAGTCACCCTTGAAGAAATCACAAGAAAAAGTGCGATGAAGAGACAGGAAGGTAGCAAGGTTTACTATCACCATGTAGCCTTTTGTATTTTGGAATTTGGAACCAAATGCATGCGTTGCCTATTTCAAATATTAAATGAAATCTTTTTTTTTTTTTTTTTTTTTTTTGAGTTGGAGTCTCACTCTGTCGCCCAGACCGGGAGCAGTCACTGCAGCCTTGACCTGCTGGGCTCCGGCGATCCTAACGCCTCAACCTTCCAAGTAGCCGGAATTACAGGCGTGCGTTACCACGCCCGGCTAATTTTTTTGATTTATTGTAGAGATGAGGTCTCGCCTGCCCAGGCAGGTCTCGAACCCGCGGGCTCAGGCAATCCACTGACCTCAGCCTCCCAAAGGTGCGGGATTACAGGCTGAGCCACCGAGCCCTACTTAAATGAAATCTTATACATAAGAGACTGAATTTATTTTACTTGAATCTCTTGTTTTTTCTCATAAAATATAAAAACTAGAAGAGATAGATCAGTTTCAAGTCTTCATTTAACAGATATGAAGACTAAGTTCCAAAGAAGGTATTATCTCTGTAACTTGCTTCCTAGAATTTTTTTTTAAAGATAAATATATATTCTAAATAAAATTTTGTAAATACTTAGTACAAATGTCCACATTACTAATCCAAATAAATTTTAGCAAACTTCTTTTTAGACTAGATTAAAAGTTTGCAGTTAATGATGTATTTAGGACCAGATTGTTAAAGAAGTGAAAGAGAGTTTCTTTAAGATCAGCTAAAATTAGATGACAGTTTATTGACTCATTTAAAGTGACTTAACATTTATCAACATTTTGGTCATTTTGTGCTATTTGTTTCTCATTTTGCATTTTAAGATCTTGATTTCTCAAGAAAAAAGAAATAATTAGCTTCTATTTGGTTAGTTATACACCCAACTAGTGTTTTCTGTAGCAAATCAGTTATACAACCAACTAGTGTTTTCTGTAGTCATTTAGTAAAACAAAAATGTTTTTTAAAGTAGGATTTATTAAGAAGACAGAAGGCTGGGCTCGATGGCTCAGTTTGTAATCCCAGCGCTTTGGGAGGCCAAGGCGCGTGGATTGCCTGAGCCCGAGGGTTCGAGACCAGCCTGGCAACTTGGCGAGACCTCGTCTCTACAATAAATAAATTTTAAAAAACTAGCCGGGCGTGGTAGCACACGCCTGTAGTTCCAGCTACTTGGAAGACTGAGGTGGAAGGATCGCCTGAGCCCAGCAAGTCTGGGCTGCGGTGGCCATGAGCATGCCACTGCACTCCAGCCTGGGCGACAGAGTGAAACTCCAACTCAAAAAAAAAAGAAGAAGAAGACAGAAAAGCTCCCACAGCAGGAGGGGACCTGAAAGAGGTTGCCCAATTTACTAAAAACTAAATCTCAGTCATTGGAACAGGAAGAGGAAGAGGAGAAGTAAGGAGAGAGGAGAGGAGAAGGGGAAATAGCAGAAAGAAGAATTGTTGATAAACTCAGAAAAAAAACACCCCTCCCCTATAAGGTGTGACATTTTGGAGATCAAACCTTTTAGTGCTGCAGTCCTTTTATTGTATATTATTTTTTGAGTTGGAGTCTCACTTCATTGCCCAGGCTGGAGTGCAGTGGCACACTCACAGCCACCCCAGCATCAACCTGCTGGGCCCCAGAGATCCTTCTGCCTCAGCCTTCCAGGTAGGCAGAACTGCAGGTGCGAACTACCATGCCCAGCTAAGTTTTTGATTTATTATAGAGAAGAGATCTGCCAAGTTGCACAGGCTGTGTTATTTTTTTCTTCCTTATAAAAGCATACTTCGGATCTAAGCCAATTTGCACAGAACCACTAAATCTAGGACCTGGGAAGGATTTTTGAAATTCTCTAGTTTGGTTTGTTATTCTCATCTAACAAAGGAGAAAAACCTCGTCATGAGAGGCAAATTGACTTTCTTTAAAAGAAAAAAAAAGCTGATAAAGTAGTTAGTAAAAAATAAAAACTAACTTCAGCCAGAATTTGAGTTTCCAGGCTCCAAATAGAAACCATTTATTTTGTTTTGTTTTTCCTTATGGAAATGGATAAAAAGCTTGTTTGAAATGCCAGCTTTGGTTAGGCTGTAATTTTTTGAAGATAGAAAAAGATGAAAACCCTCTCCTTATTTGCATCTCTCCCTCTGGGTTTAATTGCTGACCAGGTAACAACCTCTTTTGCATAAATGGAGAGATTCCCTCCAATACCTAAAGCCCAGTTGCCTCTAACTGTGCCAAATGAAAGTTATCTTCAAAAGGAAGAATCTCCTCCAACATTCAGGGCAATGCAGTTTCTATTTGTTTTTGTTTATTATAGTTATCACTGGATTGCTATGGAGGTTGGAAGGAAAAGCCCCAAATCACACTTGGCTTTATTTTCTAGATCCTTACCAGAGAGAGAGAGAGAGAGAGAGAGAGAGAGAGAGAGAGAGAAAGCAGTTATGTGTGTATATGCATGGTGTGGTGTGTGTTTCTATGTATGTATTTTCGAGAATGTGTACCGTGTGAGGGTGTATGTGTGTGTGTGTGGAGCGGGGAGGTGTTTGGGTTAGGGGTGTGAAGGTTGATGTTTCCAGTTTTTCCAATATTTATGCCTAAAGCAGAGTAATCTACCTCCTATCAGAATGTGATTTAAAAAGGTACAGTGCAGAACTATATTCTGTACTTTGGTGACAACACTAATCAATAATCACAAGTTACTGTTTTGACAGTTTAACATTTGTTAGTGATAATGGGGGACATTTAATATTTAAAGCCAGCTTTAACTTAATTTTTAATCTGTTCTCAGTCTCAGAAATCTAGGCAAAATTGGTTGTCAGCATCCATCAAGGGAAAATGATTGTAGCCAAAATACTCACCATCTCCACTCGGCAGTTTATGTTTATAACATTGGAAACACAACATGTTGATCTCAAGTTTTATGCTAATTCTCTGTGTAAAGTAGGAGAGAAAAATCTGTTACCATTTCCTTGGGAACCAAATGTTCACAGTATTAGTTGATAAATATTGATTACAATTTAGTGTTATTTTAGTTGCTATCATATACATCACTTAATGTGTGCATTCTTAATGTGTCACACAAACAGAACAGAGACCTTTATTGTCTTGTTTAGGGTTGTGTCCCTGGCACCTAAAAGAGAGCCTTTGTTGAGTAAATGCAGGCAGAAGTCATATGTTTGGCCATAGAGTCTCAAAGTTTTAGGGCTAAACAGCTACTCCCTTTGTGGTTTATAAAGAAAGAGGCTAACCAAGCTCTTTAAATGACTAGTCTTTGAATCACACCATTTATGGTGACCTACATAATCCAAGATCTGTAGCATAGCATTGAAACTTTTCCACAGTCTGGCATCTGCCTCAGTCTGTCTCTCTCATTTTGAAACCCAACAGTATCAAACAGCTTTCTGAATACCTGGACTTTAGTTCTGTGCCATCAGGGTGCATGGCAGTAAAGATGCTCCCCCTTCCACATCTTCACTAACAAATTTTAGACTGTCAAAACAGTAGAGCTTGCAATTATTAGTGTTATCACTGAAAAGATCAGGTCTTTACCTATGAAAAGCTTACATGGCAGCATGGGAGAGAAACACCAAACCATTTCTTTATTCCATCACTTTTCTACCAGATTCAGACTTGACTGTATCTACATTCTCATGGCTCTCAGTACTTGACCATACACATGCTTTATCTGTGGTTATTTGTCCTTTCCACCCAATAGAAAAGGCAAGGCAGACAGTACTACACTTGTCACTAAATCCCTGGTATCTAGTGTATTGCCAGCTTATGTGGAGCACTTGGTAAATATTTATGAATGAAAGGGAGTGAGAGAAGAAAGGAGAGGGGATTATGTATAAATGAATGGAGGTATGCACAGGGTGCTCTGAGAATTTCAGGAAATTTCAAGAAAACTTCATGTAAAACTTCTTCCAGCCGGGCTCGGTGGCTCAGCCTGTAATCCCGCGCCTTTGGGAGGCTGAGGTGAGTGGATTGCCTGAGCCCGCGGGTTCGAGACCCACCTGGGCAGCGAGACCTCATCTCTACAATAAATAAAAAAATCAGCCGGGCGTGGTAGCACATACCTGTAATTCCGGCTACTTGGAAGGCTGAGGTGGAAGGATCGCTGGAGCCCAGCAGGCGAGGCTGCGGTGGCCGGAAGCGGCCACTGCACTCCAGTCTGGGCAACTGAGTGAGACTCCAACTCAAACAAGACAAGACAAAACAAAAAACAAAAAAACTTCTTCTAGAGCTGCACCTTGAAGGTTGAATAAAAGATAATCTCCAAGAAGAATTAAGGGAAGGGTCTAAGCAGAGGGCAGTCCACACAGCTGGAGGCAGTGAAGTAGCATGGAGGAGAAAGTAGACTACAAACCCGTGAGTACCAGTAAAAACCAGAGGACAATGTTTTGTCCATACTTGGATAACACTATAAAGCTAATTCTTTTTATATGTCAGAGCTTTAAAAGCTCAGCTACATATGGCTATGAATATACTTATCCCACTGTTTTCTTCTTGGCCAACTGAAGACTACACTGTAAAGGAAAATCCATGTCATTTCTGTTAACTAAAAATCTCTCTTCCTTGGCATTTCAACAATTTTCACTCATGACTTAAATTTAAAAGGGATCAAGAATGCTTTTTTAATTTAAAAATCATATGAAGGAAACTTTCCTTCTCCCAGATTTCTGTGCTTGCCACTTAAAGGAGTTTCTCTCTTTTTAAAGTATTAAGGATAAAATGACCCTCCCCAGGCTCACTCATTCTACTCCACTTGAGGAGTGACTTAACTGATAAGTAACTGGGCAGAGGAGTACTCTTAACATAGATTCCATATTCTCTCCCTCACTGCATTGGGAATTGCCAACATACATGCCTAACTAAGCTCCCTTCCTGGATTGAGCCCCCTTTAACTGTCTCAACTCATGAAGGACTTCTGCAGGATCCAAGCTCTCTACCCACACTAGGAAGAAACTTAATTCTGGCTGGGAAGAGCCAGGTTTACTCCCTTTCACAAATCTTGTTTTCTAATCCAGCTTTAACCATAATGAAATTGGTAATAAATTGATCCATATTTGATTCCTGTATCTATTTCTCAATTGTTTAAGAATGCTAAAAGGAAAAATGCAATTAAGTGCAACTTTCAATCTACACCTATGTACAATAAAGGTAGTTTTATTCTTATCTGTTTGTTATATTGTATGTGCATGTGTCTAGAGAGAGGTGGAATGGTCAAAAAAGACATATACATGTTAATTTTTATTAACCAGAATGTTAAATTAGGCAACATGACCCAGTCTCTGATTATGCTAGTTATTGTAGTTCAAAAAATGACTTAATGCAAACACAAGGAATGAATTCATAGCATTATTTGTAATCTCTTATTTCAGTAAAAAAATCAGAAACAAATATTCCATTTACATTGATTGTAATCATCATTAATTCATATTTTAAATGCTTTTGAATATTAAACTTGTTACCTATTTTCTCTTTAAAGTACAGTTTGTTAGATTTTTGGGTTTTGAATATTAGATTCCCAGATGGAATTATGATAATGACATATATTTATTTCTATTAATCAATTGTTTTTAGAACACTTGGTGTCTAAGTGAATAATATAATGAAGTACCATAATGTGGTTTACAACGTGATTTTGTGTATATTATCTAGATAGTGTTTTTGAATTATTTTATGTTTAAGAATTCTTTAAAATCTAATAAAAGCTATTTACCTCTTCTTTAAAATCTGTACGTATGCACGTGTCTACAGATATTTCTCTACCTCAGAAGGCAGGGTTTCCTGGAACCAGGCTCTAGAATAGAGGTCTGCAACTCTATATAACCCATGGGCAAATTTAACTATTGCCTGTTTTTGTATGGTGTGCAACCTAAGCATAGATTTTACATTTTTAAATGATATAAAAAATAAAAACAATATTTTTTGACACATGAAATAATATGAAATTCAAATTTTAGTATCGATAAATAAAGTTTTATTGGAACATAGCCACACTCATTCATTAGCATACAAATATGGATGCTTTCAAGCTACAACAGTAGAGTTGAGTAGTTTTGAAACCTAACATATTTATTGTTTGACTCTTTGCAGAAAGCATTTGTTGACCCCTGATCTCAAATTTCAAAGTATGTTTTATGTTTTTAATTGTATTTTTCCAGGTGTTTGTTAAAGTATACTTAAGCTGAATTAGGATTTGAAAAGAGCTTTCTAATACTGCTTAAAATAATATATAATTATTTGTCAAATGATTTTAAAAATCATATTGAAAGTCATTAACATCATGTCTGAAAGAGTATTTAATGGCATGGTGACATACTTATATTGCTTCAAGTGAAAATAAAAGTATGAAATAAAATAATCAGTGTGATAATTATATAATTTTTTAAAAGTAGAATACAAATTTAGAGGGAAATATGCTTAAATGTTAAACCTCTTGATTGAGGTTAAGGAGTGTTTAAAGTGTTACATTTTATTACTTTCCAAACAGTACAATTAATGTATCACTTTAGTTATAAGAAAAAATAGGAAAAACATTGGCTTAAATAAGAGTATAATTGTTCAGTTAAAAAATTATAGGTCAAAGGTTAAAATTTTCTGTGATAATATAACTAGCAAAATGTTCAAGGAAACAAATGAATAGATTGAATATAATTAAAGGACTGGAAATCTTTTTTTTTTTTTTCAGTTGGAGTCTCACTCCGTCGCCCAGGCTGGAGGGCAGTGGCACACTCACAACCATCCCAGCATTGACCTGCTGGACTCCAGGGATCCTTCCGCCTCAGCCTTTCAAGTAGCCAGAACTACAGGCGTGCACTACCACGCTCAGCTAATTTTTTGATTTATTGTAGAGATGAGGTCTCACCAAGTTGCCCAGGCTAGTCTCAAACCCACGGGCTCAGACAATCCACTTGCCTCAGCCTCCCAAAGTGCTGGGATTACAGGCTGAGCACTGAGCCTGGGCAAATCATTTTTATAAATGAATTCTTAATTTAGACAACATAACAACTTGATGCCAGATGCTTTTTTTAAAAAAATGCAAATCATACCCACAAATCTACTAAAGAAGTGTTGATCTTTATGTGAAGAAAAGAAAAATCATGCACAAAGTTGGAAACATTGTTAGTTCTAATGAAAGGCATTTGGTAAAAATTGATGCCAAAGAGGTCCTTGTCCATAGGGGCCTCATTGGTAGTCATTAACATAATGTAAAATTTCATGATATAAAAAATTGAGTCCCTTGACTGAGTTTTCTGTAGATCTATACTGGCTTGATCTAATTGATGAATAAATGAACAAACAAATTACATGGATATATGACTATTTGGCTCTGTAAAAAAAAAATCGCTTATTTTTTCTCATAAAATACAAAAACTGGAAGAGATAGATCAGTTTCAAGTCTTCATTTAACAGATATGAAAACTAAGTTCCAAAGAAGGTATTTATACATCTAAGTTCCAAAGAAGATATTATCTATATAACTTTATTTCCAGAAACATTAAAAAAAAATATAATGTATATTCCAAATAAAATTTTATAAATACTTAGTACAAATGTCCACATTACTAATCCAAATAAATTTTAACAAGCTTATTTTTAGACTGGGTTAAAAGTTTGTAGTGAGTGATATATTTACAACCAGATTGTTAAAGTGAGAGAGAGTTTCTTTAAGATCAGCTAAAATTAGATGCCAATTTATTGACTCATTTAAAGTGAACTTAACATTTACCAACATTTTGGTCATTTTGTGCTCTTAAAGATCTTGTTTCCTCAAGAAAAAGAAATAATTAGCTTCTTTTTGGTAACAAATTAGAAAAATTTCAAAATTAACAGTTTGAAAACTTGATCAGGAGAACTGTTATTAATCCTTTAAAAGGAATTAGTGGGATTGTGCTTTTAATTTGGGTCTCTGCCTGCTAGTTGCTGGTGTAAAGGAATGCCATTGTCTTTTACACATTTATTTTGTACCCCGAGACTTTGCCAAAGTCCATTATCAGTGCAAGCAGGTTTTTGACAGACTCTCTTGGATTTTCAAGGTATAGGATCATATCATCAGCAAAGAGGGATAACTTTACTTCCTCTTTTCCTATTTGGATACCTCTGATTTCCTTCTCTTGTCTAATTGCCTGAGCTAGGACTTCCAACACAATGTTAAACAAGGGGGGTGAGAGTGGGCAGCCTTGTCTTGTTCTAGTTTTTAGGAGAAATGTTTCCAGTTTCTGTCCATTTAGCAATATGTTAGCTGTGAGTTTATTATAGATGACACTTAGTATTTTGAGGTATGTTCCTTCTATACGTAGGTGTTTGAGGGTTGTTATCAAGAAGGGTTGCTGAATTTTATCCAAAGTTTTTTCAGCATCTAATGATATAATCTTGTGGTTCTTGTTTTTACATCTGTTGATGTATCCAATTCTGATTCAGAACCCTAAATACCCACACCTTAAGAAATATGATAGACAAGTGGGACCTCATCAAACTAATGAGCTTCTGCAAAGCAAAAGAAACCATCAAGAGAGCAGGGAGACAGCCCACAAAATGGGAAAAAAATATTTGCCAACTGTATATCTGACAAAGGCCTAACATCTAGGATCTACAAGGAACTCAAACGTGGTGAAAGGAAAAAAAACAAACAGCCCCATTAAAAAGTGGGCAAAAGACATGAATAGACACTTCTCAAAAGAAGATATACGGGCAACCAACAGACACATGAAAAAGTGCTCAGCCTCACTCATATCAGAGAAATGCAAATCAAAACCACAGTGAGACACCACCTAATCCCTGTAAGAATGGCCATCATTAATAAAACAAACAACAACAGATGCTGGTGAGGAACACTTCTACACTGCTGGTGGGAATGCAAACTAGTGCAGCCTTTCTGGAAGACAGTGTGGTGATTTCTGAAAGAACTAGAAATTGACCTTCCATATAACCCAGCAATTCCCCTATTGGGAATATACCCGGAGGAACTCAAATCATTCTACAAAAAAGATACCTGCACAAGTATGTTTGCTGTAGCTCTATTCACAATAGCAAAAACATGGAACCAATCATGTTGCCTATCCAAGCTGGACTGGATAAAAAAAATGTGGTACATATACACAATGGAATATTATGCAGCCACAAAGGACAAACATATCGACTTTGCAGCAACTTGGATGAATTTGGAGTTGATCATACTCAGTGATCTATCACAGAAACAAAGAACAGAGTACCCTATGTTCTCACTCATAAGCGGACCTTGAACAATTATAATACTATAAGAAAGCAATTGGCATTAGTGGGAAACTGTCAGGGAAGGGGGGGTGGGTTTGTCAGTTGAAGAAAGCTGCTAGCAGAAGGAGGGGCATACCTCATCAACAAGGGTACCTGCATAATCAACGTTTGTATACCTAACCCTGAATTGTACTCCACATCTTTATAATATTAATAAAAAAGAATTAGTGACAGAGGGACGTCGGCAAGATGGCTAACTAGAAGTCCCTAGTACTTGTCACTCTTCTATAGACAGCCAGAACAATGAATGAACAATTACATTTTAATAAAAATTACTGAAGGATAGTACTGGAGTGCATAAGGGGAGTAACAGAAACCTGAATGAATGAGCACAAAAACTTGGGAGGTCCACATAGAAAACAAGGAAATGCCAGACTTCCATCAAACCCACCCCCCAATAGGAATCAGCCAGGAACCAGGAGGAGCGTCTTCTGACAGTGAGGAGTAAGTTAAAGGAACCCAACAACCCTATCAATACCTTGAACATCAGCAGCCCTCCCCACTGGGGTCCCTTGAAGTCCTCACAGCACCAAGCCTAGCTAGCTAAAGGACATTCCTAGAGTTCACATAGCTGTGCTCCTTCCAGAGAAGGAGTGTACACTGTATCCCGTGCCCTGTGGCCCCCACGGCTACTATTGCTGGATAATCTTGAAATAGGAACCATATGGCCAGAGTATGTCTTGCTCAGGGGGTAAGTAGCCACAGCTTCCCTTTTTTTCTTTTTTCTTTTTTTTAAGTTGGAGTCTCACTCTGTCACCCAGACTGGAGTGCAGTGGCCACTCCTGGCCACTGCAGCCTCGACCTACTGGGCTCACAGTGATCCTTCCGCCTCAGCCTTCCAAGTAGCTGGAACTACAGGCACGCGGTACCACACCCGGCTAATTTTTGATTTATTGTAGAGATGAGGTCTCACCACGTTGCCCAGGTGGGTCTCGAACCCGCAGACTCAGGCAATCCAGTCACCTCAGCCTCCCAAAGTGCAGGATTACAGGCTGAGCCACCGAGCCCGGCTAGCTTCCCTTTATCTCCGAGGCTAAGCCATCACTGAACTATCCCAGCCTGAAAGCTAAACATCCCTAAGCTGTGCTGTGAGCTGCTGCAATACCTTTTCCCATGGGGCCAAGTGGAGGTGGAATTGTTCCATACACCCCTTCCCCTGCTACTGCTGAAGCCAGACACTGTCTCCTGGGAAAACAGTTCCTTGACTGCTAAGAGAAGTTACACTTCCCTGGTGCTTAAGTTGAATCAGCACCCTACATCCCAGAAAAGGGTGCCTTGGCCACCTTTAGCAGTCATGCTCTGAACACCTAAACCGAAGTGGTGTTCTGCATCCCATGGAAGCTGCCTGTGCCTCCCAGAACCATCACATCCTCTAGGCCTGAGCTGGAGTGACACGTTGCTCCCAAATTAGTGCCTTGGGTGAGCTGAGCAGCCACACATCCCAGGGCTGAGCTGATGTAGTACCCCATGTCCCAGAGAAACAGAGCAGTAGCTGAGCTGAGCCACCCCACCCCACAGGCCAAACAACTCAGGTATCCTACTTCCCTGGAGCTGGACTAGACCGCTAAAGTCTGAGTTGCTGAGATACCTCCCTCTCACAGGAGCGGAGTCATTGCTGTGCTGTTTCCTGATCACCCCACCCCCACTCCCCAGGGCCCAAACAACAGCTCTGCTCCACCATTCTGGAGTATTTACTACAAAGGTACTGGGCCTCAAAGAGTCTGGGATACTTCTGAGCCCCACAATCCCAGGGTCTAGAGTCGCTACTACATAGTACTTCATCTCATGGGAGCTGAAGTAATACTGAGCCTTATTTGCTCAGGTTCCTGAATTGCAGACATACCCTGCTCTCCAGGTCCAAACCTCCACAATTTCCCTTATTCCCTGGAGTCGAACCAATGCTGTGCCCTGCCTAGGGATAGAATCTCAGCTCCAACTCGAGCCTCCGGATCCTAGCTGCTGGCAGTGCTTCAGAATTACATATCTTGACCCTGTTTTACCCTGAGCAGAGCTGTTGTTGTTATTTGTTGCAGTCTGACAGTTAAGTTTCTGAACTTGCCTGTGTGCACTTATGTTGATAGCACTGTACAAATAATTGTATTGGAACACTCTCCCTACTTATCTGATCTGGCCCCCCAATGACTTTTTTCTTTACCCAAAGATAAAGAAAATATTGAAAGGAAGACATTTGATATCATTCAGGACATCAAGTATAATACGACAATAGCTCTGATGGCCATTCCAGAAAAAGAGTTCCAAAATTGCTTTAATGGTGGACTAGGTGCTGGCATCAGTGCATAGCTTCCCAAGGGAAGTAATTCAAAGAAGACCATAGTGATATTCAGAGTTGAGTTATGTAGCACTTTTTCTAGATGGAGGTCCTGAACTTAATTGTCAGACCTCGTATGTGGGGGTTAAATGGTCACAAGGATGGAAATAATAGACACTGGGGACACTAATAAGTGGGGAGCGGAGGACTAGGATTCAGTAACTATCTATAGGGCACAATGTCACTATCTGGGGTATGGGCCACCAGAGACCCAATGCCCACCACTACATTATATGTCTGTGTAGTGAATAATCATGTGAACCCCCTTAATCTAAAATAAAAAGAGAAAAACCCAATCATCTATCTATCTATCTATCTATCTATCTATCTATCTATCTATCTATTTATCTATCTACCACTACATGTATGAATGTCACAGATATAATATTGAGCTAAGAAGCCAGACACAAGAGTATATACATTGTGTCTCCACTTCTATAAATAAAATTTAAAAGTATGTAAAAATTAACAACAATGAACATATACCTGGACATACCAATTATGAGTAACAAGACAGAATCTGTAATAAAAAGTCGTCATCAAAGAAAAACCCAGGAACCAATGACTTCACTGTGGAAATCAAACAAACATTTATAGAAGGGCTAATGTCAATTCTTCTCCAATTCTTGCAGAAATAGAAGAAAGAATTATTTCAAATTTATTTGGTGAGGCCAGTGCTATCCTGATACTCAAACCAGCCAAGGTCACAACAACAACAAAAAAGAAAACTATAGGCCACCAATATCCCTGATTAATATAGATAGAAATATCCTCAACAAAACACTAGAAAACAAAATTCAGAAAACGTATTCACCATGATTAAGTGGGATTTATCCGAGGGATGCATGGAGACTACAACATATGCAAATCAGTAAATGTGATAATCATATCAACAGACCACAAGGGGAAAAAAACCATAACATCATCTCAAAACATGCAGAAAAAGCATTTGAAAAAGTTCAACATCTTCTCATAATAAAAACTCAGCAAGTCGGATATAGAAGGAATATACTTCAACCTAATAAAGTCTATATGTGACAAACTTACACCCAATATCACACTGAAAGGGGACAAGTTTAAAGCTTTTTTTCCCTCTAAGACCTAGAATAAGACAAAGATGCCAACTTTTACTGCTAGTGCTCAACATAGTTCTGAAATTCCTAACCAGAGCAATTAAGCAAGAGAAAGAAATAAAAGGAATCCAAATTGGCAAGGATGTAGTAAAATTGTCCTCATTTGCAGACATGGTCTTACATATAGAAAACCATAAAAGCTCTACCAAAAGCCTCATAGAAGGAATAAACAAATTTAGTAAAATTGCAGGATATAAAATCTACAAAAAATCAGTACTATTTCTATACACCAATAATTGACTAGCCAAGAATGAAATAAAGAAAACAGTCTCATTTACAATTGACATTTGCAATAGCTACAAAAAAATTGCCTAGGAATAAATTTAACAAAGGAGGTGAAAGATCTCCAAAGAAAACTGCAAAACACTGATGAAAGAAATTGAAGAGGACACAAAATAATGGAAAGATATTCCATGTTCATGGATTGGCAGAATTAATATTGTAAAAATGACTATACCAATGCAAATGACATATGAATTTAATGCAATCCAATGACATTCTTCAAAGAAATAGAAAAAAAAATCCTAAAATTTGTGGAACCACAAAATACCCCAAATAGCCAAAGCAATCCTGGGGCGGAAGGGGAGGAACACAAAACTGGAGGCATCACACTGCTGGGCTTGAAAGTATACTACAAAGTTCTAGTAACCAATCCAGCATGGTACTGGCATAAAAAAAGACACAGATCATAGATACAAAAAAAAGACACATTGACACAAACCATAAACACATAGGCCAATGAAACAAAATAGAGAACCCACATATCTACTGCCAAATGATTTTTTAGAAAGGTGTCAAAAACATTTAATGGAGAAATAACGGTCTCTTCAATAAATGGTACTCAGAAAAATGAATGGAACTACGTGAAAAGTATGAAATGACCCTTATTTGTCATCATTTACCAAAAAAAAAAAAAACCCCTCAAAATGAATTAAAGACTTACATGTAAGACCCCAAAATATGAAACTACTAAAAGAAAACATAGAGAAAATAATCCAGGCCATTGTTCTGAGCAAAGATTTTGTTATGAATAAAACCTCAATAAAATAGTCAACCAAGCAAAAATAGACATATGGGATTATGTCAAATGAAAAAGTTTCCACATAACAAAGGAAATAATACTGAATAAGAGAAAATATATATACTTTTTTGAGTTGGAGTCTCACCCTGGCTGGATTGCAGTGGCACACTCATGGTCACCCCAGTGTTGGCCTGCTGGGCTCTGGTGATCCTTCTGCCTCAACCTTCCAAGTAGCTGGAACCACACACCTGGCTAATTTTTGATTTATTGCAGACATGAGATCTCACCAAGTTGGGCTGGTCTCGAGCCTGCGGGCTCAGGCAGTTCACTTGCCTCGTCCTCCCAAAGTGCTGGGATTACAGGCTGAGCCACTGAGCCCAGCCAAGAAAATATTTTCAAACTATTGATCTGATGAGGGATTAGTATCCAATACAGTACAAATAAAACAAATAACCATTCCAAAAAATGAACAAATGAGCCAAATACACATTTCTCAAAAGAATACATGCAAATGGCAAACAAGTATATTAAAAAATGTTCAACATCACTGATCACTAGGAAAATGCTAGTCAAAACCACAATGAGATATCCCACCCCAGTTAGAAGCTATTATAAAAAAGTCAAGAAATAACAAATGCTGTCACGAAAGGGAAATTTGTACACTCTCAGTAAGATTGTAAATTAGTATGACCATAATTAAAAAAAAGTATGGAAATTCCTAAAAAAAAACCTACAAATATAACTATTATATAATCCAGCAATCCCACTACTGGGTATATTCCCAAAGGAAGGAAAATCAGTACAGATATCAAGATGTCTGTAGGCCTATGTTCATTATAGCACTATTCACAATAGCCAAGATATAGAATCAAGCTGTGTGCAATAACAGATGAACAGATAAGGAAAATGTGGTATATATGACAATTAAATACTATGTAATCATTAAAAAAAAACCAATTTTTTTTTGTCATTTGCAGCAACATGAATGTGCTTAGCGGCCATTATCTTAAGTGAGATAAGGCTGGCACAGAAAGATAAATACATTGTCACTCATGTGGAAGCTAAAAAAGTTGATCTCACAGAAGCAGAGAATAGAACAGTGGTTACTACAGGCAGGCAAGGGCAGCAGGAAAGGATGAGGATACCGAAGGTTGTCTGAGGTGTACAAAAGTATAGCTAGATGGGAATGAGTTCTAGTGTTCTACAGTCCTGTAGGGTAACTACAATCAACAGAAATATATGGTATATATTCAAACAGCTAGAAGAGTAGCTTTTGAATGTTTTAACACAAAGAAATGAAAAGTGTTTGAGGTGATAGATATGCTAATTACCCTGATTTGGCCATTACACACGGTATACGTGTACCAAAATATCACATTGTATCCCGTAAGTATATACAATTACACGTATATTTAAAATAATAAGCAACACACCAAACATTTAAAAAGAATAAAATATGTTAGGGGTCATGTGGCTATTACATGTTACTTACGCTCTTATAAACAATTGTAAGGTTATTAAATCAACTCAAGGAAGAAAACAAAAACCCAGAAGCCCATTTCTCCACCCCTACTTCCACGGTACCATCTTTAGGGCTAAAATTACAATGAAATTAGAAACAGTACACAAAGTATGTTTTCAAATAATGTGAACAGAGAATCTGATATATCAGAGTAAACTATTGTAAAATAAACCTCAAGATTCACTGGGTGAGACCTCCCCTAGCCAAATGAATAAACCAGGGGATTTCTCGAAGCTGTGCTCACTCATCTCACTCATCAAGTGGGAGGAGTAATGAGTTTAAGGTCCTGTAGTGCCAGAATTAAAACAGAAGAACTTGAGAAAAAAAAAATAAAATTAAAAATAACTACTAGCCAGGCTTGGTGGCTCAGCCTGTAATCCCGCGCCTTTGGGAGGCTGAGGTGAGTGG
>NW_007258961.1:815338-840514 GCF_000164805.1 Carlito syrichta | reverse complement strand
AAAAAAAAAAAAAAAAAACTACTGTTACTCTTACTCATCTAAAAAAGCTACAAGATGGTATTGCTTTAAGGTAGGGAGGCAAACTAGCCTGCCCACTTTTATAGAGGACTCAGCATGGACCACACTTCAAAACCTGGACTCTCTTTTTGATGTCACACTATTGCTCTCACATTGACTCTCTAGCTTTATTTATTTGTTTAATGAATTTAAAAGTTCTTGAGGTATTCCAGTATCTTATGTGATGTAGTGAGAAGTTCTTATGGGTTTGGAGTCAAGGTATTCTTACCATATGTCTAAACTTCCACACAGACAAGCTAATTCCCCTGATTAGAATGACAACAACAGAAACAAAAGTTCAGCTCATGGAACAGCCGTTGCTGTGCCACACACATTGTTTTCAGTCTCTTTCACTACTCCGGAACTAGCTGCATGAAAAAATGGCGATGTACATCTAGGTTAGAACAAGTACATAGAAGAAAAGAGAAGCTCAACCTCATATAACCGATATTTCTCTTTTCACAAACCAGATCAGAGCATTTTGTTCCCTGTCTCTAATTCTCATTCTTTGGAAATGTGTCTATGAAATGCAATCATTCTTTACTGATCACCTGCCACCTACAAAGGAAGAAATGTGTAGGATGCTAGAAATTCAATGGTGACTGGTACAGTCTTATCTAATAAAGCATGTAGTCTTATAGGAGATACAGACAAATAAAAGAGATTATAATGTGTACCCAATAGAGCAAGTTGCTAGTAGAGGATACACCTAAGTGGGAGCAAATATAGACTTGGGTGGAGGGTGGTGTGTCAGTACTTCTGAGGGAATGTATCACCTGAGATGAGACCTGAAAGATGAGGGTGGTGGACTAGGTCTGTATGCAGAGTGCTTTGAGAAAAGTACCTAGGAAAACCTGATAGAAAAGAAGCATTTGTACTGTTCTTAATTTGCTGAAGATCTTTCTTCTTGACTGAGTAGTAGAGTCTCTGTCTCTCTGTCTCCATCTCTCTATCTCTCTGTCTGTCTGTTTCTCTCTCTCTCTCTCTCTCTCTCCCCTCTCTCTGTACATCAGTGCAGTAATAAAAACTGACTTGGTGAAGAATGTGGAGGCAAAATTATTCAAGATCTTGACTTGCCATAATAGTAACTAGCACTTAAATAACACTCTGTGCCAGCATTGCTACAAGTAATGTCAATAAATCAACACATTTATTTCTCCCATCAAATCTAAAAAATATATATACACCGTACTAATACCCATTTTATAGACAAAAAGACACACAAAGGCTAAGTGACTTCTCTAAGTTACAGAAGTAATGAGTGGCATAATTGAGGCTTGAGGTCCAGCACAAGAAAGGATATTCCACATCCTTGCTCCTCGGAGTGGTCCATGGAGCAGTAGCATCAGCATCACCCAGGTACTTGTTAGATACACAAAATCTCAACCACCACCCAGACCTACGGAACCAGAATCAGTATTTTAACAAAAACCCAGAGGTGGTTCTGAATATCTTTCAGTCTGAAGTGATTTGCCGTAATCCACTATACTCTACTGCTTCTCTGAGAAGAAATTCCCTGAGAAGGAATCTGGACATTATCCTAACGTGAGAGGAGGGTCAGGGAAAAGTTTGCAGTAAGAGATTGGCAAAATCAAACAGTTATTCCATCAACTGTTTGAGTTCGGTCACTCTGGCCTCATTACGGAGAGTAGAGTGGGAGAGTGCAATTCTTAGACGCAGGGAGACCAGTTAAAGGGTCCTTGTTAACCGTGTGAGAGAAGTTCGCCGTGTGAAATAGGGCAGCTGCATTGACAACGGAAGGAAGCAGGCGAATTTAAAAGGTGGCATGGACAGAACCTGGAGATTCTTTGAGTATGTGAATTGAGAGAGAGAGAGGAGGCAGTCAATTCCCAGTTTCTGGCTTGAACAACCAGTGGGATCATGGTGTCCTTTAATGCAGGAGAGTATAGCTGGCAGAAGTAGGGTGGGAAGCAGGAGAGGAAAATGATGAGGTTCGAGGTGATGGTGGGACAGCAAGTGGGACTGTTCATCCAGGGCCAAAGTGACGGGGCAGGGAAATCATATCATTCACTTGGACATTTTGGAAGGAGTCCCAGGCAAGATTCTATGTCAAAAATTTTAACTGGCTTATCTTTGACATCCCACCCCTTGTCTTTAGATGTTTTTTTTTTTTTTTTTCTTGGAAGGGCTATTGATTTTATTAGATTCGTAAGGAGATCTGTGATCTCAAAGCACTCCGATGTACAGATAGATAAATGTTCAAGCCGAAGATTTTGTGGGAATTTGAGGTGCTTTTATGGGAAGGAGTTCTTCTCCTCCTCACCTTTCTCTTCCTCCTCCTCTTCAATAAGTTTTCAGGGTAACAAAAAGCAACCAAGAAAAATGATGACAATCAGAGAGGAAAAATACAATTACAAGAACATGGAAGTGCAAGCTTATTTAACTGACATCTGATTCAAAGCTTCCCATGTGAACCCAAGTACAGTATTTGGTTTTCAATTCCAAAGAGATCATATTTCCTAGATTGAAAACATGAAAGTAAAACCAAAAACAAATCAAACCTTCTCTAAAATACCCTAAACACTTGTTGTTTTTAATATTAGAGTTGAAAAGTTTCTAGGCTTACCTAAGAAACCCAAATTAATTCAGCTTTACTCAAAAAGTTGTTGGCAAGTACAATAAAAATAAGAGGCAAACTTGTCAGTGAGGAAATGTTACATTAAAACATGAATCTGCTACTCTTGTTTAGATAGAACTGTTTCAGAATTGGCAACTAATTCTGATAATGATAATGTGGGAATGAACAGAACAAATGTAGAAAACAGACTCAGAATCTACCTTTCCCCTAAATCATTTTGGATTATGGCTTAAAGCACTATCCTAACATATGTGTCAAAAATATTTTATGTGATAATATGTTTTCAATATTTGTGTGACATCTTAGTCCATATGCTTTGGTAATAAAAATGTTAGAATTTATACACAGCAGTACTGTGAATGTGAAACAACACTAACATGACTCAAGGACTTTCTTACATCTTTATTGATTTTTAAGTTTTAATTTTAAAGATGTGGGGTACAATTCAGGGTTGAGTATACAAATGTTCATTATGCAGGTACCTTTGTTGATGAGGTGTGTCCCCCTCCCCTGGCAGAATCCCACTACTGCCAATCACCCCCGCCCGGGCAATTTCCCGCTACTGACAATCCTTTTTTTAATAATATTATGATAATTATTCTCACTTGTGAGTGAGAACACATCTTACATAGAAGAGTTACACATTTCACTAATACTCTTTAGTTCCCACATTTCTAACGTCTGAATTGACAACTGAGGAACTGCATTTGGTTTTCAAAAGGATGACAGACACCAAAGAGGGTATGACTAAAACAGTGGGAGAGAAAGCCGAACACATATGAGGTATATGCTTTGTACCCAAAGAATGACATCTCGGTCTCAAGAAGTACCGCTTCAGGTAAATGTATTATATTATATATCTATGTGGTCTGGAAACACAGATATTTTAATTCAATCTTAGGAAACCTAAGACTATGAATTGTTGTATGCCTGCTTCTGGAAAGTAGGCAGATTTTTTTTTTTTTTTGAAAATAGCAGGAATCTCATTAACTCCTTTCACTTAAAAGCTGTGACTTCAAAATGTGCTCTGGAAATAGAAATCCAGTCATAAAATATCCTCAGTGATAATGTTAGTCATTCAAATAAATTAAGCAAGTAAAATCCCAGAATCCCTCCTCTTCTCCCCCTTTTACAATGATGAAGCTAAATCCCATGTATTAAAAACATTAGAAAAACTTGGGAGACCGTTCCAAGAGTTACCTGGCCATGCTACCGCCTGCATATACATGCCATCAGAATGAGAAGTCTGACAACTCAGTAAATGAAATTTGATAACCATTGGCTCAAATGGGTAAGAAACTTCAAGGTACAGTATGTACTTTTGCCAAGAAAAATATTTCTCTTAAGTAGCTACTGAAAAGTTTATAAAAATTTCTTGTCCTTAAAACAAACTAGAGACAAACATACCACATAAACAAAACACAACAGAGACATTAGGGAAAGAACTCACTTAAAGATGCTTCTTCCTGTGATTTAAACAGCATGAAAGAAGAAAATATAATGATTATTTTTCTTCCAGTACATACGTGTGTCAACTCCAAAGGATCAGAACAGGCCACCAGCAATCTCTGAGGGTCTCTTCCAACTGCAGCCTTTTCAACTTTGTAGAAGAAAATAGGAGGATCTCTGCGTTTCCTCTAAGTCTCGTGACATGCACATAGCTGACTCCTACTGGGCTGAAAAAGCACTCCTTGTCAATTTTTACTTAAAATTATGAGTAACTAATTCTCTGCAGGACATCCTTTAAAGGGAAATGCTGACAGGAGTCTCATTTGAAGTACCTGGATTAGTTCCAAAAAGTTGAAAATACACAATGTTCATACAGACACATACACACTTGAAAATTTTCCATTGACTAGGTTAAATTAAGGGCATATTTATAAAAACAATTCTCTAAAAGGATGAAGTATTTTATGCTTTTTTGATGAATATGTTTTTGGTTTTGTTTTCTTGTGGTTATCAGACCCTCCTCTTGGGTTAGAAGTGGTTGAATTCCTGAGCCTTCATGACAAACTGTCTGGAAAGTAATGAGGTCCCATGCTCTCACCTGCCGAGTTCTTGATAGTTTGAGAAATGGTCCCTGGATTGTGGTCTTTATCACTGCCTTCTTGCAAAATTTGGGAACTCTGAAACTTGAGCTTGAATAGAGTAACTCAAGGTAGTTCCCTGCTTTGTATGCCTGCATTGTAGACTCATCCTCCTCTGTTCTGCCTACTTCTCCATGAGCTGGCCACAATTATGATGTCATATACATGTCTGTATGACTTCATATAAGCATAGATATATCAGGCCATTTGAAATCTACAGTTCCAAACATGAAGAGTGGACAGAGTTGTCAATAGTTGAACCTGAAGAAATGTTTGGATTATTAAACTAATCCACAGCAGAAATTTTCAGTGGGTCATCCTTGATCCATAAAGCAAGATGGATCTTCTCTAGACTCTCCATTGGAGGCCATTTCTTCAGTTTAAAAGCTGGGGTGAGGCCGGGCGCAGTGGCTCAAGCCTATAATCCCAGCACTTTGGGAGGCTGAGGCGAGAGGATTTCCTGAGCCCGCGGTTTTGAGATCAGCCTGAGCAACATGGTGAGACCTGTCTCTACAATAAATCAAAAAATTAGCTGGGCGTGGTAGCGCATGCCTGTAGTTCCAGCTACTTGGAAGGCTGAGGCGGAAGGATAGCCTGAGCCCAGCAGGTCGGGGCTGCGGTGGCTGGGAGCATACCACTGCACTCCAGCCTGGGCACCTGAGTGAGACCCAAACTCAAACTCAAGCTCAAACTCAAAAAAAAAAAAAGAAGAAGAAGAAAGCAAGCTGGCATGAGAGAAGAAACATTCTGCCTTAACTTCACTTATTTCCAAACCAAACTTAAACTGTTCTTGTTCTATGTGCTAAATGAATGACATGTTAATATTTTCTAAGGTCAAACTCAGGTATATACAAAGAACTTGAGCTACGAAAATGCAGAGCCAGGTCATTCTAACCTTTGTTCTTCACCTGACTTTGATGATTAAGACATTATGAAAATGAAAATATGATGATTAGCAAGAACACATTTTGATTCAGTGAAAGGACACAAGTACATTGCATTCGTTACAGATTTTAATGTTTATGATACCACTGCTTAACTGGCATCACATGAATTTTCCTTCTTTTCTAGGCAGGGAAGCAGTTTTCAAGGTTCCTGACCTGTATCCTGTTAGGTATTAAACATCTTCGTCTAGAGGTCCCCAGGCATCTCAGACTCAACTGTCCCAAGAAAACCTCTTCAGCTTGTCCTCATTCCAAACCCATTTGTTTGCTGTATTTCCTGGAGGCATGGCACAATCGTCTGCCTGTTCCCTTAGACTCGTCTCTTTCCTCACTTATTCTCCACTACTCCCATCATTGTCCAACTTCTGTGGGTTCTGCTTTGTTCAATGATCTCTCTCAAACTTGTCCTCGTCTTTACATTATAGGTCTCATACTTCTCAGATTGTATCAGTCACAAAACAATTGGCATATGCAGCCACAGCCTAAATCTTTGCATACCGCCTTAGAATTTTATGCACCGTGCGTATGTTAGGTACACAAGGAAATGTTTATATGTTTGTATAAATGCTTATATAAACAGTTACATAATTATACAACTTATTTAACCACTTTGTATATAGTTGCATGGAATGATAAATATATTTGTTTGCCATCGCTGGGTTAATGGTTGAGTCCCTTGTACCAAAAGGCGATTTAACAAGAGGAAGGCATACAAACGTATTCAAGTTTTATGTAGGAGTATTCAGAAATAAAGACGCAAAGAGAGAGAAGCTTGTGTATTTTTATGCTTAGGTTTGAAGAGTCATGAATAAGTATGATTGAACAAAAGGGGTCTGAGCTAATGATGATCAAGAGAGGGGCAACTTAGCAAGGTCTGTTTGTTCAGATTCTTTTCTGTGTTCCTTTCTTCAGATATAGGGAGTGCTCATCTTGAATGAGGGTCTTATGGCCTGCTTCAAGGGAGGAGGGCAAGAGGAAGGTGAGAGTGACTGTCCTGCTTCTCTGGTTTCCTCAAACACCGAGGTGTCATATTTGGGGGTAAGGGGCCCTGAACCCCATCATAGTTGAGCATTTATAACATATGAACGATAAGGACTGAGGTTTAGGTTGGAAAGAGGAAGGGAGAAAAATCTAGAACACTCGCTTGAAGTTTTCATTTATTAGGCACTTTTTACACAACTCTATTTTCTATGCTAACCATGTGTTATGCCTTCAAGTACTTATCCAACCTTGAGGTCCATATAATAGAGTTAGGTTAAAGACCACATTTTAGGTGAGTAAAGACGGGCTCTGTAGAGAAACAACTTGACAAGGCACTCTTCCTTCTATACAATGAATAACACGAGAAACTTTAGGACTTGGTCTTAGCTTGACTAATCAGATAAAAAGGTTTTCTTTGGTGGGCTGGTATCGGAAGAAAAAAAAATATTTCAGAACCTCCTTTCTATACAAGGCACTTTGTGTTCCTTTCTACTAGAGGATGGGGAAAAAAGACTTGTATACATTTTTTTTTAGTCCATATTTTACTTCACAGAAAAGGAAGACAATGAGTTACAAACAATATGTACATCTTAAAGAACTTTGGTAAATTGTCTTACTGCCTTCCAGAATGGAAGTGATGCTGCTAAAAGACGAATCACTCTATTTACCTGGTTAATTAGATTAAATTCAAAGGCTCTCCATGTTTACAGGATAGTGGTTAAACTTTTAAGCTCAGGGCATAAGGCATTGTACAACCCCTCTCTGTTCTCTCAACTTCTTCTTCCACTACCTTCCTGGTTACTTTTCATATTTATCATACCTTAGGGCTCCTACATGTCTCATTATTTCATACGAATTCATGTCATAACACTTCTGCAGCCCCTTTCCTGGCCCAGAAATGCCCTCCTTCCTTTCTCCCATTTTCACCAAGGCTAATCCCTCTTTTTCTTTCTGGACTCAGTTTAGGGGTGATGTCCAGTTCCCCACTGTTCAAGACACTCTGATTTTCATGTCTTCTCACATAACACCCTCTGCTTTCTTCTATCAAAACACTCCATTGGAGTGATTAATTGACCTTCCATATGGTCCAACAATCCCTCTCCTGGAAATATACTCAGAGACATAAAGCATTCTACCAAGACACCCACACACGTGTGTTTACTAATTAACAATAGCAGAAACATGGGACCAATCCTACTGCCCATTGAAAATGGACTGGGTTAAGAAAGTGTATGTATACACAATGTGAGTATTATGCAGCCCTAAAGAAGGACAAAATCATGGACTCTGCAGCAAATTGGTGGAGTTGGAGACCATCTTACTTAGTGATCTATCACAGAAACAAAGCACTGAATATCACATGTTCTCACTCTTAAGTGGGCCCTGAAAAAGTCACATGAACACAAGGGAGAGATTGACAGTTGCTGGGCACTGTAGGGGTTGGGGGAGGGGGGGGCATGTGACAACACAAAGGATACCAGGTCCACCACCAGGGGAAGGTTGAGCCAGTTGGAAACCCAAACCTCACCTGCATACAGCCTACTTATGCAATTAATCCTCACCTGTACTCCACATCTCTATAATAAAATAGTTTTAAAAAAAACCCCAAAGTCCTATATTGAACTATAATTCAATATTGTAGTTATTGTTGACTCTTGCCAGCTCCTTGAAAGTAGATATATTTTAACATATTTTAATATTTTTAAAGTTTACATCTGCATCCCTAGCATTCAGCTGCCATACAAGATCAGGAAATTGGGCCAAGTTTGTAAATTCACCCTGTCCTTTCTTCCATTTCACCATGACTGTAGTCCCACCTTCCTGCTCCCCCAAACAAACACCTGGGTTGCCTTACTATCTCTTAATCACTTAAATAGAAATGCAACTAGGGGCAAGTCTGGTAAGACAAATAATAAAACACTGGGGACTTGCAAACATTTAATACATGTTTAAAAGTAGTTATTCGTTTTTATGTGATGTAAATGGAAGAAAACTGTTTTTCTTAAAGACTGAACATCCAGACTCCTTTCTTAGGTGGTTTGGAAGAAGTGTTTTCCTGGCTTCTATTTATTCTTTGGCTTGTGTAGTATAGTTCTTAAGGCAGAGCAACTTGTGTGAATGCAGGTCATTTTAACAGTCACTTTAATAGTGCTCTTAGATTTGTGTAGAAAATGTTCATCTCAGAAGATTTTTATATATACATGTTTTTATGTCATCTACCATGTGCACTGGGATAAAGGCTTCATTGGTTTTGTGAAAGAAAGCAAAACTTGCATCTTCCTTCTCCCACCCAACTCACATAATTTAGTTCTGGATTAAAAAAATCCAACTTGGCTCTTGTTGAGGGGCATTTCTGAGGAAGGAATAAACTGTTCCTTTTAAAGTAGAGGCTTGAGGGCACTATAAGCATGATCACTGCGGCACCTTACCCTCATCCATGGAACTTTTGGTCTAATGCATATTAATTAGCAAGCTCAAGATGGCTCTACATTCAGGTTAGGCACCTGCTACACTTGTTGCTGTAATTTAGCATTCAGGTCTTTTCTCAAAACACACTGTGATTCTGAAAATGTATGCCACTCTTCACTGGATCTTTCTCATGCCAAGAGTTTCCTTTGACTCTTTATAAACATGAACCTTGAGAGGAAACACCTGAACATGAATATCTCAGCACGTTTTCCAGTATCTCTACAGTAACTGCAATAATAGGCACCAGCAGTATAAGAATATGGCTACACATTTGCTGAAGTCTAGCTAAGAAATGATTTACAAAGATGAAATGGTTCAAAAATGGCAAACTTTCAAGGTACAATAAATACACTGAGAGCTATGGATCTATTTTTGTTTAAGAAAAATAAAATGCCAGGCTCACACCTGTAATCCCAACACTTTGGAAGGCTGAGGTGGGACTGCTTGAAGTCAGCAGTTCAAGACCATTTTGGGCAACACAGCGAAATTCTATTATTTCTACCAAAAAATAAAAAAATTAGCTGGGTGTGGTGGTATACGCTTGAAGTCCCAGCTACTAGGGAGGTTGAGGTGAGAGGCTCCTGAGAGTCCAGAAGTTTAAGGTTACAGTGAACTATGATTGCCAGTGCACTTCAACCCGGGTGACAGCAAGATCCTGTCTCAAAAAAAAAAGAAAAATGAATAAAATCCTTTAGTGTTCAGAATGAGAATTCAAAATATAAATACATTAAATATATGCATCAGTTAATCTTCACATTAATGAAAATAATGGAAGCTTCAATGTACCATAAAATTTAATTGAACAACAGTCAACTTCATTTTACATAACTTTCTTAACCCTGCCCACTAAAATTACAGTAAATAAACATTTAGCAATTTTTATTTCATAAATGAAATTAGAACTTTACATACAAAGTCAGCTATGCAATTTTATTTGCAAAAAATAGCAAAAACTGTTCTTTCTGTGGAAACATAAGAACTGAAAAACACTGATGCAAGCAAATTAAAACAAGTTTTTTGGGGTTTTTTTTTGCTTCACCATCTCTTCCATTTAGTTCCTATGATCTAGTTTGACACACATGGATTACTTTGGTATCTGCTGAAACAAATAAATGTGTAAACAAATAAAATGAAACTGGGGTTTGTGGTCACAGAGGATTTATCATTTTTCTTCCTTTGTCCATATGAAAATATATAATAGAAAATTACTCATGGGAAAACACTTTTAAACTTAATGTTACGTTCCCACCAACTTTAATAATGCTAAGTCAGCAATTATATCAATTATTTTCACCTAGAATTAATACTTTGTCTAGAATGGAGTAGAGGTAGACTGATCTTTGTATTCAAACATTTTATAATATAAAGTTTTAAGTTCCATATAAGGAATTATATAAAATAGCATTTTAAAAATATTTAAGATTTAATTTACTATTACATTCAAAATAATTAAATTCCTTATTGATAAGTAATAAATTGTTGTTTGAAATTCATTTGGTTGAAATGAACTACATTAGTTATTTTTAACTAATAATCTTTAGAAAACAAAAATAACTATTTTTTAAAAATAAGGGTTTCTATTTTTGGAAAAGAAGTCTCTCATTATTGAAATGCACTTACAGATTCTCCTACCACTGGAAAAAGCAGCTTATTAATTTGTCACACTGGTATTTATAAAGTATTAGGTGACAGAGCAACTACTGCACTAAAAATATGAAATGCAAACAGGGTCAAAAAAACCCTTTGTATTACATGTTTAGTTATTCCAATGGTTAATGTGACTTATATCTACTAGCCGTAACCTGCATACTTTCTCTCATCCTTGTTAGCAGCTTGTTTTAGAACAGACCACAGCAATCATGGCCCCTTGAGTGTTCCTGGGTACCTGTAAGTGGATCCCTGTAGCTCAAACCACATACAAGTCTATTCTGCCAGAAACAAAGAACAAGGGCTTTGTAATAAATTTTTTTCAGCAAATTTCTGTGTTTTGAAGCATTTTATTAACTTTAAAATAAAATATATGATTTATTTTAGTTTGACACCACGTCTTTTTTCTTTTAAAAATATGACCATATTTTAAATTTCTGCCTAAATATATAAATAAATATAGTAATGTCACTTGAAATCTAAAAGCACAATGAATGAGTCCTTTCCTAGAGATGAATGACACCAGAAAATTTATTTTTCGTTTAGCATTTGGAAAGAAAAAAACCTGAAATACATAGTGTTTAGAATTCTGTGAAAACAATTGTATTGACAAGTTTCATACAGAATTTATGTGAAAATAAATTCTCACAGATAATCCAATTTACAAAAATTCACTTTTGTAAAATTTACATTTAAAACAATACTATCATATTAACAACTGTGTGTGTGGAAAGGGGAGTTGGGAGTTGTAAAGGGATTATTTTTTGTGACCACTCACCCTTAACTTTGGGAAAAAATGCTTACTATATGACAAAAGTAAATTAAGATCATTACTCCTCTGTCACAGATGGTTTCCTGGATTTGAGAACAAGGTCTTTAATGGATGAAGAAAGTTCTTGAAGCTCTTTTCGAGTGGTACTGGTAACATCATCTTGTTCTTTGTTGAATTCATCGCTCAAGGGATCATCTCCCTGTCCAGTCTTCTTATTTTGACTGACTAACTGCTTTACAACCAACCCTTGATATTTTACCAAAAGAGTATGTTGATCCTGTGACAAGGGAAAGGAGAAGAAAAGTTAACAAACACAAATCAATTTTCTGTGGGACAGATAAAATAGAATTTGTTCAATCAATACACATGGACTATCTTCTCTTCTTTACCAAACTTTGGCCATGTAAGTATAAAGCCAAATCTAGTAAGGTCCCTGGCTCTCAAGACTATACAGTTTAGGGAAGAAATTCATAAAAAGAAATTCATAACACATGAATGTGGACCACTTTAATATAAGTTGACTCTGCTACATTCTATCACAATAAAGTGATAGCGAAGTTCAAAAAAGCCAAATTACTTTTAGCTAAGGAGTTTTTCAGAAGTTGTGCAGGACAAGATTTTTGAGCTGCTCCTTGAAAAATAAGTAAAACCTAGAGAAGCTGAAATAGAAGATTTACATTCTTGTATCCTTTCTGAAAGCTCAATTTCCAAATTTAGACTATTTTTTAAAATCATGAATCGTATAGGATCTACAAAGATTCTTCAGCTATGCTGAACTTTTAAAATCAATCCCCTAATTTGCTGTTCACATTCTTGGAAGCAGACAGATGATATGAGTATGTTTTGTGCCTGAGTGCTGACAATGATTCACATCTAGCCACTCAAAATATTCAGAATCTAAAACCTTGAAAAATTTCAAGTGTACTGAAAATGCAATAATACCTCTGGAATTTTGCTATTCAGAAAAGCAATGATCTGTGGGACACATCTTCCAGGGGCGTGGAGCATGCTATGGGTTGAGAACTGAAACAGCAGGACGGACGTGAGGTGCAGGATGAGAGCAGGGTCTTCCGTGACCTTCAGCTGTTCAGCCAGTGCTTGTCGATGCTGGAACAGTATCTGCCTAAACAAAAAGAAATACAAGCGCATTATCATAATTTCACAAATTCTCACCAATTTCAACTGGTTCCTCTGTATTCATATTTAGCTTCTCTAGTTTAAATTATCTAATCTCAAAGCTCTTCAAGGTAACCCTTAAATATGGGACATACACACACAACCCTAAATGGTATGGACAGACTAATATGTTAGAAAATTAAAGAAAAAGCTATAAAGCGGGGACATTCAAAGTGTCCTTTTTTGTTTTGAGTTGCTGGAATAAAAAAATAAAAATGCACTGAGGAGAAGCTTTCTGTAAGAAAGGTTCCAAAGATAATAAAAAGTTCCTGGGCTTGATTATCTATGGAATAAGGAACTATGTTGCTTTATTAAGAGGGTCAGAGAGGAATATCTAACTAAGACTCTGAATATGCTTGGACGAATACAGCCTTTTAGACACAGTTCTCTCTGCAGAGCCAGAAGCCAAATTCAAATTTCAGATATGAAAAGTCCCAGAGAAAACAAACAATACAGATTAACTTAATGTTACCTTTCCCTTTTTTTATCTCCCCTTTTCATCATAATATCACAAACTTCTGCTGCAGAATCCAGACAAGAAAGAAAATCTTCAATGCTCTGAAAAGGTATTTAATACCATAATTTACTTTTCTATAAAAGTGCCTAATAAATTATAGCCATATAATACTGTTTCATAATTTTACAGCCTAAATACAATTTTTTAAAGTGTCACTTTGGCATTAAATTAGAAACTGTAAATTTAAGACTCAGGGTAAAATTCCCCCAGCTTGGTCTCCCCCTTTTCCTTCCAAAGCGGTATCTGAGTGCAAAATACTGGTTTTAGATTGGGTTTAAAATTATTCTGATAAAAATCTACTTAAACGTGTTTATAACACAAACTTCTATCCCTGATAAACAGAATTAAATCTTACTTACCTTTTCATTCAGAGAGTTATGGAGTTTTGTGAGAACTACCTTGGTTTCTTCTGACAATTTAGTTAAAATTTTTTTTCTTACCTGTAGGGGTAAATAAAAATTCTTTCAGCATTGTGTTTTTGGCATGCAGTGGATATAAGTTCAAGTGAAAAGAAAGTATATTTATTACTGAAACAAATTGCTGAGTGGAATCTATCATGTTCTTGAATTTTAGATCTCAAGTTGGTGATAAAAATATGGTAAAAACATTCTAAAATCAGAGCTAGTCAATAGCCAGTCAATCAAGGAGGCTAGATATAGCCTGACTCCTACAGCCTTCTCCTGCAATAAAAGAAGACTAGAAGGAGAGATTCATTGACCTTGTGGGAACTAGAATACCCTGGACAAGAGGCTACCTCTCTCTTTTCCGCTGGAATAGTAAGAGAGTGTCTTTCCCACCCCAGTGCCAGCTGTACAGGGTCGCACTCATAAAGATCAGGCATGCCTATGAGGCAGGAATTGAGACCTGTTCCGGGGCTGGATGCCTGTTACGTTGTATGGTGTGAGGAAACTCGCAGCACCTCTCTCCACATACATGTGTCCAGTGAAGTTTGGTGGCATTCTTGACCACTGTCTTGTATTCTTCTGGTGTAAAATTTCCAGAGGAGGCTTGCTGAAATGGCTTAACAGAGGCCCTAAAGGGTCAGGTGTGTCTGGGAAGACAGTGGCAACTTACGGCCTCCCTACCCCCATCCCACACCAATCTTTCTGTGGCCCTTGAAGGGCATGGAACAAAATCCCCTGTATTTCCTACAGCAGAAGTTGGTACAAGGGCAGGAGATGTGGAAATGTCCAGGCATTTGGGGAACTGCTGCTCTTGGGAAGGGGGCAGAAGGGAAGGGGGCCGGGACCCTGCTGGCATAGGAGGGAGAAGTAACTGTAATTCTGTTGGTCCTTACTATGAGAGGGAGTCATCTGAAACTAAAGAACATTCCAAGAAAACAACCTAAGCCACCAATGCAGTCACAACCACATCATCAGAGCCCACAAGACTGATTCAGTTTGATCTTGATCAAAGCAGTGATATGTAGTCAGTCACAAGAAGCAGGAGGAGAAAGAGGGGGTAGGAACAGAAGAGAGAAGGGAAGGAAGGAGGGGTTCTCACCTTAGGGACAGGCCCCACCTTTTCTGGCAACAGGAGCCATTGCTCTGCCTTACACTGCAAGCCCTCTTGAGTTTTTGAATTTAGTTTGAGATTACAATTTTTGAAAATTGAACTGAATTAGTGTAAATATTTAAATGAGATGATGTCATTAAATGAAAATGATTGTAATGTTTTAAAACGGCCAGAATGTTAGGCAATTTGCAAATTATCAGGAAAAAGGTATGTGACATAACAATAATTAGGAAAAAATGAAATAGTTTCATCTAAAGTAACTAAGCATCATTTTTCTTTTTAGCAGCATTACTTTTAATAGACTAACCGGTCCTCCTAGCAACTCTATATACATTGTACTAAACTTGAATGAAAAATCTTAGATTTTTTTCCTAAAAATTCTTTTATTATATTTTATGTTCCTTTTAAACTACTTCAAATAATAGAAAATAAAATGTGCTTATATTCAAAATAAAACACATCATAAATGGCGAGCAAATCACTAACATACATCACTTGTAATGGCTGCAGGATCGTCAACTGCCATCATTAAATCCGAAGCCAAGAAGTTGAAGATGAAGTTAGTGACATCAGTACACACAGTCTTCAGCAAGTGCTTGGTAAGAGCAGCCTGTGTGTCATCTGGAAAATAAAGGCACTTTATTAAAACTACTTGCTTTCCTATATTATGAGAATCAAGAAAACATAGTGTTAAAGAATACCTGCAAAAAACTTTATCCCCTTTTCAAATAATCTAATATTATTGTAGAGGTTTGAAACTTCTTCCTGCAAGTCCTTGATTGTGCGTTTTCTGCCAATTCCAGAAGCAGAAGTGGAAGACATGAATACTGAACGTACCACCTCGAGGTAAGTTTTATTAAGAGGTCTGTGTACAAGATAAATATATTTAATTTATTAAAATGTACCAGGGATTTATGTAGACAGAAAATCTTGCTTCTATGGAAAGAAAGTTTAAGAAAAAAATCTCTATTTTTTTAAACAAATAAAACTAATTTGGAGAATAGTTCACTAAGAATTTGTCCCGACCCCAGGAACTATAACTTAAACAGATTATTTTTGGCAATTAGAAAGCACTCAAAGCTACTGCACTACAGAAAACAAGAACAATTTCATAATTCAAAATAGCTTTTAAAAGTTTATTTGAAGGATAGTCTATAAATCTGTTTCTAACCATTATAAATTACAACTTAAACAAATTCTCAATCCCTAAACTACTAAAAGATAATCATTTAAGAAAGTTTTTATGCTCAACTTAAAATAGATTACTATAAAAAGCAACGGTAAATGACTAGTAACTATTCCATATTTTTACATATAAAAAATATGGTTCTCTATTTTTCATTTATGTACAAAAAATATTTATTGATATTTTAAAAAATTCTCACCACAAAAGCTATATTCCTAAAATCAAAGTTAGATGCACCGGGTTCCTGGATTATATTTATGAAAGCTCACATATTGGGACTAATGTGAGGGATGACCAGGTTACTTAACAATGGTCAAGTTTCCTTTATTTCTCTGTAAGAATAAATTTAGCCTGGCTCATTCATAAGGTAGTAGTATCTAAACGTATTCTATTAGGGGTCAGTTTGCTACTTTATTTTCTTCCTAAAAGCAAATATGGTTTCTTGTTATTACATTAAAATGGAAAATGATCTCTTTTGGATATTATTTTTCATGCTATGGAGGAGACCAACCAGTGACTAGTGCTGGTGTTTTTCCCTCCATCTAAGACTTAAGACTTTAAGATCAGTGATTAAGCACACTTTTAGGCTCTCACCTTTTATTTCTCATACCACCTTGCCCAAAGCATGTAGTAAGTATCTGTTAAATTAAACTGCTTCTGTAGGCAAATAGTATCTGAAATTGGATAGCTAGATTAAATCCTAAACTTTGAAAACACCTAATATGTATGTTTTCTATGATCTTGGTAAAAATTGTATTTAATAACTCACTCAATTTCTATCATAAAGAAGAAAAAAGACATTTTATACTTGCTTTATTAAGTATTCAGAAAGTTCAGAAATCAGTTCCTCAGGGGCATCTTGTATGCGTTTTCTTAAAAAATCTTCAATCTCATCCTGGAACATAAAAGTTATCTCTGGCTTCTTCTTTCCTATAACAGACAAGAGTAATGGGGAAAAAACAACAAAAAACAAGCAAGCAACCAAATACAGTTCAGTGAACATATTTACAAAGACAGTAATCATTCACTGCCTACCATAGAGACTATGGTATTAATTTTTACGTTAATACAATTGCTAATGTCAAATTGCAATAACTAATAAAAACAACTCTAAAAATAGGATAAACAGTAAACTTTCTTTTAAGTGATTATCTAACTTAATTTAAAAATGACTGTTTTCTACAAGTCAACTAAAAAATAATGAAAATGATCTTCCCCTTCATCAAACTTGGATGATGCAAAACAATAGCTGGAAATAATAACAATCAAGTAGATAAAAATATCTTTTAGAAAAGGATAATTGCTCTTTGTTGAACAATAGATACCAGGCAGTATTTTCTTCTGCATAAAAATGAATATTTATTAAAAATTAAATCATCCTTATAATTTACATAAGATCTTTGGAAAGTCTTCATAATCATGTGAACTACAATTCCAGTAGAATTGTTTAAGCTAAAATTTGTCTTTTTGAAAAGGCACAGATTAAAAAAAAAAAAAAGCACTCATTATTTTATAACCTAATTATTCTGCTTTCAAAAAAAAGTTTATACTAAAGAAATTTTGTATGCAGTTATTATAGTGGAAATAATTGTTAACTGTGGATATGTCATGCCACAGAAAAGTATTGGTTGCAGACAAAGAAAGCTAACGATATTTCCATTGGAAACTGTAAAGAAATAAAAGTGATTATTTCCAGCTAAATGAGGTTATTGATTCTATAAGTAAAACCTTAGAAGTAAAAATGAAATAGCTCAAAAATCAATTTTTCACTATGAATGAAGATCTAAGGAAGTTAAGATCACGGTTTTAGAGCAGACAAGACCTAGCCTTCTTTTCTGAGATCTGCTGTCCATTCCTGATATTCACACAAAATGGTCTATGATTTCCCTGTTTGCTTCCTGCTTGCATTTTACAAGTTATTACGTTTTATTTCCTTCTAGTAATCTTTTATACTGAGTTGATCCTGTATTTTAGCTGAAAACCCAATTTCATCCTCCATTTCAGAGATTACAATACCACCCTTTTTCTAAATCACTGAAATTACATTTTTTAAGGTAGAATGGTTTTACTACTTTTATAGTTCCTCTCACTAATAATCTATGCACAAAAGGAATATCATATGCCTCATTTAACAATTATTTAAGATTACAGATTATTAGGGAAGTATTTTTTTTAAATGCCTCGTCACCCCCATCCACAGTACATCTGGGAAATAGGAAGATTCATTAATCAGTGAGAAATTAAAATCCACATAGGATAGTATTAATATTGTTTAAAATGAGGGTAGAGTTAGTAGCTTCTACAAATATACTTTTTTCTTTAATTAACAATGTTTCACACACGCCAGAAATGGTAGTTATTTCTACCTATCTTAGAATACTTTAATGACAGCTTAAGCAATTGTGCTACTGCACATTAACAGCTGCAACCATGTCACTGTCACTTGGTATCTCCATCATTCAGCTAGAGCCCATATGTAGTGAACTCTGTGGAAGATGGGAAATGCAACCTAAAATTATTATAACTGGAAGTTTTATTTTCTTTTTGAGGGGTAAAAGGCAGAGGGTAGCAATATGATTTAACGTTTTTAAAACAGAAAAATTAAAAAAATACAATTTTATTTATAAAAAGAGATGTCTCTTGTAGACTTAATCTTGCCAAAAACTAACAAGTCTAGGAAAAGAACGATGCATACAATTAATTCTTCCCTGTAGATTTAAGTAACCAACCAGTTAGGTGTTACTGTGCAAATTAAATGTGCATAAAGTGAATGCTTCCTACTTAAATTTGCAGAACTCTACTTTTCAAAAATATAAGTATGTTTTAGATGGTAGTGGAAGACAATAAACATGACCTTGGCAAGCTGAAACTGTGCAAAGTGTTGTTACTAATCTTTTTTTTCCTCAGTCAGGTCTTGCTGTGTCACTCAGGTGTCAGCATAGCTCACTGCTGCCTTGAACTCATAGGCTCAAGCAATCCTTCTGCCTCACCTCCTGAGTAGCTGGGACTACCAGCATGTGCCACCATGCCTGGGTAGGAATACTCTTAATATCAGTGGGGAGAATTAGAGTTGCTTTGCCATCTTTTGAAAATTTATGTGAAAACATTAAACGCTCTTACTGTTGGCTAAAAATGTTTAGGGAAACGAAAATGAAACTATATTCATAATTTAGTATGCTGTAATTTAACACATGAGAAACATGGAGAATGAAAATGCTTTATTTCTTTGTAAAAAAAAAGCTTACCAAGAATATTTTGAACGGTGCTTGCTTTCTTCTTCTCACCATACAACTTAGTATGGAGCAAGCATTTTTCCTATGCCTTATAAACTGTCATACTACTTTCTAACTCTAGCGTCCAACATTTTATCCCTTGCCCTTTCTGTGTCTTGGAATTATCTCCAAGAATTCCTTTAGTATGAAGTTTTTTGCCAACTTCACATTCTCTAAGGTGTTTTGATCCTTTTTGTCACAGTCACTTTCTTCATTCATGTTGTGAGTGCACCTTTACTAAGTCCCTCTAGCTGTGTAGCTAGAATCTGTTCAACAATGGCAGTGTCAGCATGCCCACAGTCCTATAACTCCATTTATCCTCGATTACAATTTTATTTCCACTTTTCATTTATTTGCTGTACTTTTGTCTTTGTTAATTTCTCTTTTGATTACCCATCTTTGTAAAATGCCACAAGGTTCATCACTGGGAGGCAAGAAGGTAGCACTATTACATGCTTTGTTAATCTGTGCATAAAAAATAAGAGATGCACAGTGATCAATCACTGACAAACTATTAAATAAGTGACGTGATTGTCACAGATCATGATAATGTATCTGTTATTGATATACTGATCTTTGGACTGAAGAGGGGCAGTGAACTCTGTGCTTTATGCAATTACACAGTAATAACACCAAGGTATCTTGCTAAATGATACTTAAACCATGTTGTTGATGGGCTGATGTCATTTAACTAAAGTGTGGTCACAGAAATTTGTTCCATTGCAACTGTGCAAAACCAGGACTTCCTGTATAAGCATATGTACCTAACTGCACATATCTTAAGAAAATGTGTTAACAATATCAGACACACACACAAAGGAAAAGCAAAATAAAGCTACACACCGGTGTGAGATGACTGAGACTCATCGTCACTGTCGTCATCTTTTCTTCCTTTCCTCTTGACTTTTTTAATTTTGTACTCTCTGGCATTGCCCCCACCTCCTCCTCTCACGCTTCCACTGCCCTCTGGTGAGAAAACAACATCAGTTAGTATTACCTAACTACATCACCATTTTTAGAACATGATGAAACTATTTTGTTGTATTTAACTTTAAGCAGAAAAATTAAAAGTAAAATAAGCTTTTAGACTCTTCTAAACTTGGAGTTTCCTTATTAAGATAAAAGTTTAATAAATTCAATTAATAAGCAGTAAGATATGAAATTTCTTGAATTGAAGCCATCTACTTAGTTTGCCTGCTTTAAATGCAGTCTTTTCCTCCTTCTCTAATGTTACTTCTCTCTAAGCTCTGAATCCTTTCTTAACCAAGCTAATTTAATTTCTTCACCTCCACTTCTACCTTTCTCAAAACAAGCAAAACCTCATTTGCTTACTACTGTTATCACAGCCTCATCAACAACCCCATATTACTTCACAAATTTTATTATACTTGATTCTGCCTTCTTGATTGAAATTTTATCCATGTTTAGAGGAGACATCCTGACTCCCCCACCACCCTCCAACCAGATTATAAGCTGAGAGCAAGAAACATGGCTCATTCTCTGTATTCTTGGGGGTTATAGCAATGCTTGAAACGTAACAGCTGCTCAATAAATGCTGATCATAAATATTAAATTAAGTAGAAAAATATTATCAATCACTTAGTGACTAAATATGAACTAATAAAAAACATAAAACAACTCAAACACTATGTATAAAAGCTAAAAATATTATTGTGTTATTTCCATGCTACTTGATATTTAAATTTAAAATATCTATTTTACAAAATAAAATAGTCATAATGGGTCTTCAAAACTAAAAAATATTACAACTATATTTCTTCATAAGATTAATTTATTCAAGAAAATAATTTATATAAAGAAGTTTTTCCAAATTCTAAATAGATTTCCCTTAGATTTCATAGTACTTTAGAATTAAAACTTCTATTAATTTATTTTTCCCTGATTTTATGATGAAGATATACTATGTTCAAAAGCATAAGTCTAAAATGAATATGCTTTTTACATCTGGTAATAAGTTTCTTATGGGGAGGACACTCATATTTGACATGATTCCATGCACTGCAATTAAACTAGTGTAATACAATAGCACTATCACTGAGAACAAAATATCGGATGATCCTTAATTTTTAATAAGAAATAATGTAAGACTAGTTATACTGACATAAGTCACCAACTGATTAAGGTACATTTATAACTATATCTTCAAATATGATAAAATATGCATGGTTATGAATATTACTATGACTTACTTGCTTAGTAATTTACTATAGTTTTCCTGGAACAATAGGAAAAAATGTCAAAATACTATTGAAAGGCTTTACAGAAAAACATTTTGGAAGAGGAAAGACATTATCTCAAAGAAAAAGGAATGAATTCCCGTAGCAAAAATTAAGTTTATATATATGTTCAAATGTAGCTGTATTTATTAATGATAGATGTTGAAATCAAATTTCTTTAGCCCTGATAAAGTACTAACAATGTTCCTACTATAAAAAGTAAGAGAAATACATGTTACCTTCCTAATGTAAGCTATAAGTACACTGGCGATACCCAGAATAATTTCCAGTGACCTTAGATTTAAACAAGAAATTAAAAAATAGTATTTTATTGGAAAATTAATTCACTCAATAAATATTTATAGAGTACCTAAAATATACCAAGTGGTGCTCTAGGTATAAACTAAGAGTACAACAATAAATAAGATGGATATGTTTTCAATCGATAAAATACAACATAGTGATAAAGTGATACAAAAAAACTGGCACAACAAGGTGACAGTGCCTGTGGTTACTATTCTGAGTGGTAAGGGAAGCCTCTCTATAGAAGTGGCATTTAAAGTTGAGGTCTAAATAAAAAGAAGAAACTAGTTGAAGTTCAGGAGATGGCATTCTAGGCAGAGGAAACAATACAGAAGCTTTGAGGTGAATATGACCTGGCAAGTTTGAGCACCCCCTCCCTTCCCCAAAACAGGCTACTGGGCTGGAACATAAACTGTGAGGGGAAAACAAGAGGTAAGCATGATCATGAAATTCAGTTAGTTTTCACACACACACAAAACATAGAATACATAATCAACATCTTTCCACTTTCATAATTACAAATTTAAGTCATTAGCAAAAGATTTGGCTGCTATTAGTAAAAATTAAAGGTGAATTAATCAAATAATTATAGGTGAAATAATCAAATAACATTAGGCCCTTTCGAAGGGCCTAATAAATGCAATAAATGCAAAGCTCACTGCAACAAGTACAAAACTCAACTCTGAACATTCTTCGTTACAATTCCTTACCTGTTGCTTTCCTCCTTCGCTCATCTTTTTTATCCTTTTTACTCGTATTAATGGTCTCCGAAATGGAGACTTGTTTCAGATCTTCTTCAGTGATTAAATGCACAGGATTATTTTTCATTTCCTGAAATTAAACATGCTTTTGGTAGAATATACAGCATTTAAAAAAAAAGCATAAAATAAAAATTATTACTCTTGTTTGGTTTCACTGCTAGGAAGAACTCTAGAGCTTTGTCCCAGAACTGCCACTCAAAGGCTGTTTCTCCTTGCCAAAAACTGGTCTCTTCTTTTGCTGTTCTTGGTTTTTTTGTACATATAACTAGCTAATGAGAAATCCTACCTGGTCACTGAACAACTGATCACACAACATCGAATGCAATCTTCTTCAGCTGTTACTGGCTGGTTTTACCACTGGTTCATGGATACCTCATGGTCGCTTTCTTTTTGGGACTCCCAAGTCCAATGCCCCCTGGATTACTTGCAATTACTAGAAACATAATGAACTCTCCAATCCCCACTGCACCAAAATGACCATATATGAGTTACATACTAAGTCACGTAGACTTTTTTTCCCCTCTGGACTCATTCTTGATGAGCTCTGCTTTTTAAAAGTTTCTTTTAATAGCTATTAACCATTTCTAAGTTTAGATACTGGTTCCTTCTTATGGAATAGGACCCTCGAGTGACAAAAGTATATTTTTATGATAAAAATGTTGTTATTTCCTTTTTATTTTTCTAAAGAAAAATGCCTAGAATGTTGTTAGTTCAAGTAACAGAATCATCTTTATCTGAACTTATTTTTGTGGTCAGAAGGAAGAGCCCAAGAAAAGCAAGTGATGACTGTATTAAATTTTCACTTTAGTTAAAGACCATAAATAAAAATAATAAAGTAGTCATTTCATAACTGGTAGTTAACATGTACCAGACATTTTATTTTTTTATTTATATTTATCCTTCAAACTTTGAAGATAAGGAAACTGGAGATCTATTATCCAGTCACACAGAAAGTAAACATCTTTAAACTCAAGTTTACTGATATCAAACCCTTCATACTTTTTAATCTTCTCTGCTGCTTATCAGGCTAAATGCAGAAAATTATCTAATTTCTAGACTATTAAAGAGCTTAGAAGAAGCACAGCTAAATACAAATTATTTACATATTTAATAAGCCCTCATAAAATTATTAACAGCTTAACTAAGACAAACAGGCTTGTTTTACCTCATTGAGAGCAGGCTTTAAAAGGAGATGGTGTTGCTAAGCAGAAACATGAACTAAATAACAATAAAGTAGACCTCGCATAACTTGTATTTCAAAACACTTTGATAGCAGTTGCTTTGAGGAAATAATCAATTGTGATGATAACTATCTTCAGTAAGTTATTCTGTTTGTGCACCCCCAAATAAGTAACATTAGTGAGGTTCTGCTAGATGCAGTAAATATACTGCATACTAATTAAACTGCATATTTACATGTATTCATAAATATTGTTTTTGTATGTTTTAATGTTGGTCCAATACCTTCAGACCACTTAATTATGAAGTGTATAATTTCATTTATGTGATTTCAATTTATAAAATCAGGTCCCCATGTTCTAACTAACATGTGTCGATGGAAAGAAGAAAAAAAGCAAATCTGGGAGAGATAATAAAAATAAATCATGTATAAAAACAAAATGACATATAATACGAAATGTTCATTTTTGAGTAGAATGCTTACTCTGGTTTTCAAAAGCCATCAGATGACTCTAATGTGAAAATACTGTTAAGGTTAGCAGATGAAAGGAAATTTGGCTTACCTTTTCAGCTTTCTGGTGCATCAGTTCACTGAACAGTTCTGTACAGTCATTTACAAATTTTTCACTGACTACAACAGTGTCACTAAAGACTACAGCTGAAGCCTGTTTGTTGAACGTTCTCATCACCTGTTGAAGCAACATGGCTGCGTCTTCAACTGATATAGAACTAGGTAGCAGAGGCTAGAATTAAAAACAAAAGGAAAATGAAGTATAAATGCAATCCAATACAGATAAACCATTTGTTAAATAATATATGTTCTACCTGGGTGATCTCATTAAGTCCAGTGATTTGGGGGCCATACTTATGCTGATGGCCTCCAAGATTATACTTCTGGTTTCAGCACCACCCTGAACTCTGAAATCATATATCCTATTGCCTATCTTCCCCACTTGGATCCACTATAGGCATCTCCAATTGTCCAAAACAACACCAAAACCTACAAGGCATACTCAGGTACTCCCTCTCAAAAACCTACAAACAATAAACCAGCATGTCCTGATAACTTTACCTCCAAAATGTATTTCATCTTAGATCTTTCTACTATTGAGATTATTTTATCATTTTCATTAACACTCTCTCCCCCAGGAAAGTGCTCCTCCTGAGGGCAGGAAACTTGTCTGGCTACCAAATCCCCACAAAGAATAATGCCTAGCACACAGAAGGTATTTCATAAAATCTGTTAGATGAATTTTTAAAATACTTGATCTGGACTCTGGGAATTTGTGTATTCAAAACAGGAAATTTTCTGCTTTATAAAGAGGGTCTGAGCCCTGACTAAAAAACAACAGTTTGGCCTCTTGTTTATCTTTACCTACACTTACATTTTTGGCATAACAAAAGGAAGGTCAACACTGAATGCTGAAATAAGCATTATCAGTGCCAAAGCAGCTTGTGTTAATACATTAGCAGA
>NW_007258961.1:798961-815267 GCF_000164805.1 Carlito syrichta | reverse complement strand
GAAGGCTACTTTCTACTGGTAAAGCTATAAGGACTTTGGGTATAAATAATGATTATCTTTGTTATAATAATGTCTGCTAGAATTTGCCTCTAAAGCTTGAATGCATCCTAATTTTTAAAATGGCCATATATTAGTAAAATATCAGCTATCAATTATTTAAAGAAAAGAAAATGATAAAACATACTGCAATATCAACCCATGTTCCAGAGCTGATAGCTTCCTCTACTGATGCTTCCACTTGATCCACAAGTCCTTGACCAATACAAGCTGCTTTCAAAAACAAGAGCTGTGTAGTCTTATATCTTTTCTTTATGTAGTTCACAGCATCTGGGATTCCAAGTCTGGACAAAGCATCAAATTCTAGAAATATATCACAAAGTTGGATTAGAAGTGTTAATCACTCACACTTTTCAGAAATCTTAGAAAAAGTTAAATGTACCAAAACCGATTATTTGATAACAAAAACACTATATTCCAATACTTTTTAGAAATAAAGCATAGAAATATATTGCAGTCTATGCCCTGGTTATCTTATTTTTCCAAATTTTTGTTACTAAAGATATTTGTAGACAAATTTGTTCAAGTACTTCCTTAATACCAGCTGTGTCATTCCCTTTCCAACTGAAAGGTCAAAGGAAAACAAGGACTGAAGAGCAATAAGATCATGCAGGTAAAAGGGAAGATGGTTTAAGTAAAGAAATAAAAACTGGAATCTGTTTTGCTCATTACAGCCAAGGGAATGAAATGTATTTTTAATGTTTCATCAGACAATTAGGACAAAGTAAATCTTCAATATATTTGAACTGAAAAAGATGTAGCTTATAGGCGAAAGTAAAAAATAAAGTTACAGTCAATAAGTTATTAGAGATACCTACCTCCTAACCCCTTTACCGTCTCGCCAAATAATCATACTTAAGAAAATTAGCCAGTTTTCCTAACCTCAAACCATAAGAACTTTAGAAAATGAAGGGCATACCCTCATGAAAATTGGAACTGGCATCCAATTCCTGAACAAAACCTGAAACCCACAGGTCATAAGAGATAAGATAGACAAGTGGGACCTCATTAAACTGACAAGCTTCTGCAAAGCCAAAAAAACCATCAAGAGAGCAGGGAGACAGCCTACAGACTGGGAAAAAGTATTTGCCAACTCCAGGTCTGACAAAGGCTTAACATCTTGGATCTACAAGGAACTCAAAAGTGCTGAAAAGAAAAAAAAAAACAACCCCATTATAAAGTGGGCAAAAGATATGAACAGACACTTTTCAAAGGAAGACATCCGAGCAGCCAACCAACACATGAAAAAACGTTCAACCTCACTAATCATCAGGGAGATGCAAATCAAAACCACACTGAGATACCACCTAACTCCAGTCAGAATGGCAACTAGCAATAACTAAAAAAATAACAGTTGCTGGAGAGGGTGTGGTGAAAAGGGAACACTTCTACACTGTTGGTGGGAGTGTAAACTAGTACAATCTCTGTGGAAAACAGTATGGTGATTCCTAAAAGCTCTAAATATTGACCTCCCATATGACCCCGCAATCCCCTACTAGGTATATACCCTGAAGAACTCAAATCACTCTATAAAAAAGATACCTGCACACGTATGTTTATCGCAGCATTGTTCACAATAGCAAGAACCTGGAAGCAATCATGCTATCCATCAAAAGAAGACTGGATTTAAAAAAATCTCCTAACCTCAAACCATAAGAACTATCCATCAAAAGAAGATTGGATTTAAAAAAATGTGGTACATATACATGATGGAATACTACACAGCCATAAAAAAGAACAAAATCATGAATTTTGCAGCAACCTGGATGGAACTAGAGTCTATAATACTGAGTGATCTCTCACAGAAACAAAGATCTGAGTATCACATGTTCTCACTCATATAGTGGACCTTGAACATCCAATGTAATACTATAAGAAAATGACTGACAGTGGTAGGAAACTATGGGGGGGGGAAGGGAGATGGGATTAACGGTAGTCAATATCTGTCTGGGGATGGGGAGACACCTCTTATCAACAAGGGTGCCTGAATGAAGCATATTTGTATACCTAACCCTTAACTATACCCCCACAATATAATAAAAAATATTGATTAAAAAAAAAAAAGAAAATTAGTTAGAACAAAGCTCTAAGACAAGCCTATGGTTGAAGAAATTGAAAAGTCCATCACAAGAAGTCAAGAAAACATAAGCAAAACCCAGTATCGAGCACATTCTTAAAAACTAATGACTTACAGGTTTATTACTGAGGAAGTAATCTATTACGTGGTTTGGCCCGGGTTGTAAAATTGGTCAAACTAAGTAAGCTATCTATATATTCTTGCTAATTGTTTTAATAACTGAATTTTGTCACTCTACTTTACCCAAATGTCAACAGCACCCGAGAAGCAGAATTTAGAATACTTTAGTATTTCTAAAGTACTGGATAACTAATAGAAATACACATTGTAACACAGATAGCCAACAAAATATTTACAAGATGATGTAACTGAAAAACTAAGCAACTTCCTAAAATATAAGATATAACATATAATTACTTTAATGAATTAAAAAATACTTGTTTGATATTTAGATGATACTAGTATCATCTAAAAATAACTGCAAGGAAGCCGGGCTTGGTGGCTCAGCCTGTAATCCCATGCCTTTGGGAGGCTGAGGTGAGTGGATTGCCTGAGCCCTCGGGTTCGAGACCCGCCTGGGCAGTGAGACCTCATCTCTACAATAAATCAAAAAATCAGCTGGGCGTGGTAGCGCATGCCTGTAATTCCGGCTACTTGGAAGGCTGAGGCGGAAGGAACACCGGAGCCCAGCAAGTCGAGGCTGCGGTGGCCAGGAGCGGCCACTGCACTCCAGTCTGGGCGACAGAGTGAGACTCCAACTCAAAAAAAAAAAAAAAAAAATAACGGCAAGGTTGGTAATAATCAGAACTAGTTTAAGGCCTTTCTACATTACAATTCTGCAGAAACTATGGAATTAAATTCAGTTCCCAAACCCAAAGAAACTCGCAGCGTGACTACTTTTATAATCAAAGGGAACCACTATAATCTTCTAATCAGCAGCAGGAAAGAACATGTGGACTCCAGAGTTAGTACAATACTTGCTAAGAATAAGGTTAGTATTAGAAAGAAATTTTAGTTTCAAAGGAAAAAAAAAAGATAAGTTACCTAGATAGCCATTCTGCCTGAAAAAGGAATCCACCCAATTACTCTGCGTCCTGGAGTAGATGTCAGGAACAAACACCGCTTTATCCTGTCGGCCACCAACCACAGTGCCTCTTAAGCGTCCACTATTAACAAGTTCCTCAAGCACAGCTTAAGACAAACCCAGATGAATACAAATAAATCAGAACAGGTATAACTTAAAAAGTAAAATACTTTATCATTTGAAAATGTACTAATCTTATCCTTTAAAAAACCAGCTTAAAGTTTAAATAGCATAAGTGAAAGTACTATATCTTAGATAAAGCTTTCCCGCCATTTATGAGAACATTCAGGTCATAAATTAAGAAAAAATTTAAATTTTGGCAACTAGATAAAGGTGTTGGACTTGTAACTCAAACTAGTTAACATATTGATTTCTTAGTTTAAGAAAAAAACCAGCATGCCATTATTTATGTCATGATTTGTTTACAAGTAGATGAGAAAATACTTTGAGAAGAGATAACATGCGATCGCTAGTGTTAACAAGTTCAGTTTTCTAATATTTAGAAAAATTGAGACACCTGGGCCATATTAGAATGAGAGTCCTAAAATAAAGCCGTGAACATTTTTATAGGTTATTATATTTCCAGTTTAAATTGAAGCAATGCATTTCAATTTTATCTATAAGAGAAGCAGTAGTGCTTAAGATGATGGATTCTGGAATCAGATTCCCTAAGTCTAAACTTCAACCCTGCCTCCTATTAGTTGTGAAACACAGGGCAAGCCATTATCCATTAAGTAGGGATAATAAGAATACCCATCACATATGGTTGTTATATTCAATTAAAGTGCTTAGAAAAGTAACTGGCACAGCACTCAATAAATGGTAATGATAATTACCATCACCGCCAAGATCATCATCATTATAAGACTGATACCAGTTCAAGAAGTAGACAATGCTATCATTAATACTAAATTTATGCTTTTTATTTAACTCATCATTTTGTTGTTTTAATGATCAAAATCTCCTTAAAAGGACAAAGCAGACAGAAAGGAGCTATATTTCTCAGCAAATCAGCAAACACATTCAAAAGACGCTTAGCACAAAGAAAGGTTAATGGAAATTAGCTTTTAACAGAAAAAAATTCCGTAATTGTACTCCACATCTTTAAAATAAGATAATTTTTAAAAAAGAAAAAAACTTAGTTTACATATTAATTTTCATATTTCAATGTTGAGCACATTAGAATACATTAGAAAAGACCAGATGTCTCAACAGAGTATATAACGCATTAGTCTCAATTTAGTATGACTATACAACACAAATCCATTCTAAATTCTGACCACAGTTGTATAATTATTAATCACTACTTGAAGAACTTTACATTATAATGAAATATACCAACCCCCAATTATGTAGATTCCAAAAGTCAGTTTAATTTTAAATCTGTCTTAAACACAAATTTTAAATTTAAAGTTCATATTCTAAAAAAGACAGTGAATGAAAATTAATTTTTGGTTTTACATTTGATTTTTTTCATTCTTCATTTTAATTCTTACATTTGCATAGATACCTCAGTTGAAAGATTAAGTCATTGCTTTAAAAAGTTATTCTAGTAAACTCTCAAATCCTTGTAAGAGTTTCACAAACACAGAAAACAGACTGTGAACCAAGATTATTTAAATATTATGTTGTTTGAATGCTAAGAATATATTCTTATTGCCAAAAACTCTTTGCAAAAGTTGTTAGCAAAAGGCTGCTTACTTTCATATTAGAAAATGTAGCAAACGGCCACAAGAAACAAAGTAAAAATTATTCTTAATCTTTCAATTTTGAAACTCTCTCATTATGTATATGTGTAAATGTTTATACATACATATTTTCACTATATATATTGAATTTTTTTTTCCATTCTATTCCCTAGGGCTAGCCAATACTAAAAGGTTGGCGAGTGCAACGTATAGATATATATATGAAAACTGATATACAGAAACTTTTTCAAATGAGGAAATATTTGTAACATTAAGTTCTAAGACTAAAAGGAAAAACATTAAAATTAGTAGGATTTACATTATCAGTATTCAGCAATTAATTAAGTGAATATAATTTAAACCAAACTCACAATAAAGAAGTTGCTCCTGAAATCCATATTTTGAAATCAAAGAATTCACTGCTGTAGGCCTTTATGGTTAAAAAAAAAAAAAATACAAAAAACAAAAAAACTTACTTACTACAGAATTATACAGATTTGTGGATTGAAAAATAACTAGGATAATTAGCATTAACCAAAAATACTAGTTCACTTAAAAGAAAAAAATGAAGTTTAAATTACACCAAATCTTAAATCATTAATCAAATTATACTGCTAAACTATCAGGGAAATTCATCTATCTTTGCAACCCAGGATCAATTTCCATTCCCATACCACCAAATTTTCACCTCAGATTTCTGTGATACTTGATTATCTGACTTGGTCTTTATTTTGTATGTGTTTTCCTTTATTCTGTTCTGTCTGTCTAGGAAGCTCTTTCCTTACTTGGGCATATTTAAGCAAATATTAGATGGCTCCATTTCTGAAAGAAAATGAGATTACATGTGCACTGAAAAGAATTTGGAATGACATGCTGCTGGAATAGGATGATTGGAAGGATCCCTTTAAAATGCTCTGCATTTTGCTTGTCAGTATTTTATGGAATGACTATGTACATTTTTTAAAGGCAGCTTTAATAAGGTATAATTTATATAACATGAAATATATCCAATTGTAAGTGTACAATTCAATGATCTAATTTACAGAGTTATGCAATCATCATTACAATACAGTTTAGAACATTTCCATTACCCAGAAAGTTCCTTGATAGCTATGTGCAGTTAATTCCTGCTGCCACTCCCAGATCTAGACAACCATCTGTTTTCTGCCTCTATAAATTTCCCTTTCTAGACATGTAATATAAATAGAACTAGTGTGTGGTCTCTTGTTTCTGTCTTTTCCCTTAGCATAATGTTTTGAGGTTCACCCAAGATGAAGTATGCATCAGCAGTTCATTCCTTCTTACTGCTCAACAGCATTCCATTGTATGGATACACCACATTTTGTTTCTACGTTCATCAGCTGATAGACACACGTACTGTTTCCAGTTTAGGGCTATTATAAGTAATGCGCCTACAAACATTTGTGTTCTTGTCCTTGTGTGGACAAGCTTTCATTTCTTTTGGATAGACCCCTACGCATGTATTCATTTTATAATAACTATAATTTTTAAAAGTTAAAAATAAATGGAAAAAGATCCAGATTTTTTATTCCAGATTATATTTTTTCCTAGGAATTTGAAGCCAGTATGTCTGTTCTCTGTAGTTAAGGTGAGTCTATGCTTTTATTTTCTATGCATACAACAGACTTTCAAGTAACTTCAACTTTTCAATCCCTCATTGTTGATTATTTAGGATTTCGTAAATTTTTTCTACAACAAACTTGAGAAAGCAGAAACAGCTGTCTGAAAATGAATTGAATACTTAAAACTCCTATGCCTGGGGATTTTTAAATTGAATTATTTTAACCAAATTCTTGTGTGGATCAATTGGTTTTTTTATTGTTTTACCCCAAATTTTCAGCTAAATTATCTGGGACCATGCTTTAGTCTGTTTAGTGTTACTAGTCACAGACTACCTGAGGTTGGGCAATTTATAAAGAAAAAAGGTTTATCTGGCTCATGATTCTGGTGGCAGGAGGGCGAGAAGAAGGGGTGGAAGGAAGGAGAGAGACAGAGGGAATGGGAGGGAGGGAGGAAGAGGAAAACCACTATATTAAACTATAAGCTCTCCTTTCTGACCTTCTAGTCTTTTGTACCCCTGATGCCTTGTAAGAATTAGGAGGTCAATGTTTGCTAATTTGTTAAATGACAACAACAAAAGAATACCGTGGCTGCCGTGTAAAAAGTGTCTTGAAGAGCAGAAGAGTAGAAGGAAGACTGGCCAGAAAGTTACTAAACGGGTGAAAGATGGACTGGAGTGACAGGAATGGCAATATCAGAGAAGTAAAGATGACATACATATTTAGAATACACAGTTCAAAACACTTCATGCTCTAGAAAGGGGAGTGAAACAGTGGATGGTACAAAGGTCAACTCTTAGGTTTCTCACAAAATCAACTGGATAACACCATATACTGGTAGGAGAAAGACAAATGAAAAAATAAATTCAGACAGGGTAGGAGAGTGAGGGTAGCATGGCTCAGGGATGCTGAAATATATTAAATATGTTGAATTTGAAGCACTTGGAAAACATGCTATATAGGTAGTACGAGTCTAAAATTTAAAAGAGGTAAAACTGGCCAGATGCAGTGGCTCACACCTGTAATCCTAGCAATTTAGGTGAATGAGGTGGGAGAATTGCTTGAGCCTAAGAGCTTGAGACCAGCCTAGGCTACATAGTGAGACTCTGTCTTTACAAAAATAAAAAAAACTTAAAACATTAGCCAGATGTGATAGTGTGCAACTGCAGTCCCAGCTACTCTGGAGGCTGAGGTGGGAGGATTCCTTGAGCCCAACTATTCTGGAGCTGAGGCAAGAGGATTGTTAGAGGCTGTGGTGAGTCATGATCTTGCCACTGCATTCCAGCTTGGATGACAGAGTAAGACTCCGACTAAAAGATAATAACAAAATAAGAGAGAGCTGAGATCATCTAGGAAGACAGCACAGGATGGAAGAGAAATGATGGCCTAAAATAAAACTTGGAAGGCTAGGAAAATGAGGAAGAGTCAGAAAAGACTTAGAAGGTGAAGCCAAAAGAATAAAAAGCAACCAGAAAAGTGTAATGTTTAAGAGAGAGAGAGAGAGAGAGAGAGAGAGAGAGAGAGAGAGAGAGAGACAGACACACACAGACACTAACTATTTCAAGAAGGAAGATGTAGCAAAGTTGAGTCAAATAAAGATAGAAAATATCCATTAGATTTAACGATACTGAGACATCAGTGCCATGAACATTGCAGAAGCTAGACAGGTGGGTTAAGAAGTGACAAAAGTTAAAAAAAAAAAGTGAATGTAGGTATCAACTTGAGAAGGTTTGCCTTAAGGAAAGAAACTAACAGGATGGTAGATTGAGTGGAATATAAGGTTACGAGAGGTTTGTTTCAAAATGGGAGAAATTTGGACATATTTAAAGACTGGTGGGACACAAAGCCAATGAGATGAAGTTGACAACATAGGAGAGGAAATAATTGAGAATATAAGTTTTGTGAATTCAATGTTAGAGACTGCCACTTGGACTCAAATACTTTAGAAATTCTTATTTTAGAAAAATTAGTGATTTTGAAAGTTACATTTTTATTCATTACAATTATAGAATGATTTATAGTAAAAAGTGTCCCAAAATTATCTAGCCCTATCTGATGCCCAAAGAAGTTAAGTGACTGATTTAACTGCTCAAAGTCATATGCTTACTATGTGATAAAGCTAGAACCCAAATTCCTCTGACTTTATTTTTTTATTTTTTATTTTTTTTTTGAGTTGGAGCCTCACTCTGTCATCCAGACTGGAGTGCAGTGGCCGCTCCCGGTCACTGCAGCCTCGACCTGCTGGGCTCTAGCAATCCTTCTGCCTCAGCCTTCCAAGTAGCTGGAACTACAGATGCACGCTACCACACCCGGCTAATTTTTTTGATTTATTGTAGAGATGAGGTCTTGCCAAGTTGCCCAGGCGGGTCTCAAAACCACGGGCTCAGGCAATCCACTCACCTCAGCCTCCCAAAGCGCGGGATTACAGGCTGAGCCACCGAGCCCGGCTATTTCCTCTGACTTTAAACTGCATGTTCTTTCCATGACTCCAAGGTGACTTGAATATACTGATTTGGGAGTAATTTTTTTTTTTTTTTTGAGTTGGAGTCTCACTCTGTCGCCCAGACTGGAGTGCAGTGGCCGCTCCCAGCCACCACATCCTCAACCTGCTGGGCTCAGGCAATTCTTCCGCCTCAGTCTTCCAAGTAGCTGGAATTACAGGCACACGCTACCACACCCGGCTGATTTTTTTTTTTTTTTTTTTTATTGTAAAGATGAGGTCTCACCAAGTTGCCCAGTGGGTCTCAAACCCGTGGGCTCAGACAATCCACTCACCTCAGCCTCCCAAGGCACGGGATTACAGGCTGAGCCACCGAGCCCGGCTGGGAGTAATTTTTAAACTGCATTCTGCAGAAGTGTACCTGTGGTTATGAGGGTGGTGAGGGAAGAAAGAGAAAGACATGGGTTGGAGAAAGGCTGCGTTTTAGAACTCTAACATATTCACTCCTATTTCACAGAAGCCCCCTTCCTATCTGTTTAATAAACAGAGAGCCTAAATAAGATTTTTTAAAAATTCAGTGGTTACAAAAAAATGTAAACTGTGATCAAAGAAATGTGCAACATATAAAGAATACATATTCTTTAAAAAATGTTTACCGCGTAATAGCACTGAACAGTCCACGGATGCGAGCTTTATGTCGAGCTACAAAAGATTCAGTAAAAATTACTCCTTTGTTATCAAGATCAATATGTCCATTGATAATTCTACCAAGTCGCTGAGTTAGTGCCTGGAAGTAAAGATATAAATTTTTATTAATTTAAAAGAAGAAAATTTCACATATGTATTTGCATATACAAGTAATGCTGCATGCTGAGGTATAAATCCTGTGACTGAGAAATTTCAATAAACAATAGATAACAAAAGTGAAAATTCAGTATCTAGAAAACTTCATTATCTCATAACAGACCCAAGAATTAAGTCAAGCTGCTTATAGGTTAAAAGGCTTACCTATCACATTAGCCTTTGTTAATTAGGGTTATTTCTAATGTAAAATAAAAATGTTTGATTAACCATCAACTTGATGGTTAATTACACTGATATGACGGTTCTAGACAGATGCAGCTTTCATCACATAGACAGCTAAGACACATACATGGGTCTTGGAGAAGACCCTATCTAGAGCTGCTAAAACTAGCAGGTAGAAATATTATTATAAGATTCTACAACCTAGGGAAACATCAAATCTGAAACGTTATCTTCTCTGAAGCAAATATTAACATTATCCCTGTCTAAAGATCTAAACTGGTAGATGATCTGACTTCTGGTAACTTGCTTTCACATTCAATAGAGTATTTCTCCACAGGTATACTAAGACTGGGGTTAGCAACATCGTAAATAAATATGGATATATTTTACATCCCAAGATAAGTTAAATCTACTCAAGGCAGCTCAGCTGATGCTTTTATGATACAGAAAAATGTTTTCCAAACAACTTAATGAGCTTTGCGAATACTGCCTTTGATAATCAGAAAAATTCAAACTGAAAAATATTAAACTGTATGTTTCCAAAATGTATTCAGAAATACAGTCTTATAAGAAATCACTTGGATCTGAGCTTGATACTAAGTCCTTTAAAAATATATTTTTTGACTTATGATTAACATATATTTGCTCACTAAAATAGAACTCAGGCTTCTGCAATGCTATGCAAAACAGATATATACCATAAATGGTATTTTAAATGCAGTTAGGGAAGCTCATTCTTCTAACTTGGGTAAGTAAATCTGTTTATTATAAATTATCTCATGTAACTATGGTTTGGCAAATTTTGTAAGCTGGATTTTCATAAAGTGATATATACTAAAAAGATATCTGGCTATTCCTTGTTTCAGTAAGGACAAAAACAAAACCATCATTTATTGACTGCTTCGAATGTGCCAGGCATTTCACTAGCTACACTTCATTGACACTCATAAAAAAGACATAATTATTTCCATTTTACAGATATGTAACTTGAAGCACAGAAGACATGAGACGATTTTCCTAATGTCGAATATGTAAGAAATGGCACAGACAAGATTCAAATCAAGATATGTTTAACTCCAAAGTCTATACCCATTCCATTACACCAAATGTGTTTCTACAATTCTAAAAAAAAGGAGAACACACAAACAAGGAAATAGTCTCTATTTTCAAGTAGCAGCGTTATAATACAGTAAATCAAGATATTAGAGTACTGACACAAGTACCTAAATAAAGTTAAGACGTACGTTAAGACTTCTTGGTTCTTCTTCCTATCATACTGACAGTTTAGAGGAGGAAAAAAGTGAACAAAAAGATGTTGGCACTGTTGACATTTGGAGCAAGAAAATTATTTGTTGAGAGGGATGTCCTATGCATTGTAGAATGTTTAGCAGCATCCCTGACCTTTAACCACAAAATGCCAGCAGTACTCCCTCTTAATTGTAATCTTTGTTAGCTATTTCTTTTTTTTTTCTGAGTTGGAGTCTCACTCTGTTGCCCAGGCATGCTCATAGCCACCACACGACCTGCTGGGCTCAGGCGATCCTTTCGCCTCAGCCTTCCAAGTAGCTAGAACTTCAGGCATGAGCCACCATGCCTGCTAATTTTTTGATTTATTGTAGAGACGAGGTCTCACCAAGTTGCCCAGGCTGGCCTCGAATCCCTGGTCTCAGGCAATCCTCTTACCTTGGCCTGAGCCACCACGCCTGGCCTTGTTAGCTATTTCTTAAAATATAACTGGGCAATCAGAACTGCAGATATCCTGGTTGAAGTTTCTATATAGTCAACATCAAAAGCATTCAGTAAATCCATGGATTTATAGTATACTATTGCATCAAGACAGTTCTACAGCTTTGTCTATTAATTGGTGTTTAGGATGTTTCTCAGTTAAAAATCATTTTTAAACAGTCTCCTCAGAGCCATCACTGTACAGAAAGTACCCCCAAAAAACATTGCTACAACATATATTAAGTCAGACACCTGCAATAAACCAACTAATAGTAAGAAAGTCTAGTTTTTTTCCTGCCATTAAAATTCTTTCTTAAAAAGTCATACTATTAAGAAAAAATACCTGTGTTAGAAAGTTTCCAGGAAGATCATAGGTTTTACAAAGTTCTGATATGGTGACCTGACCACTTTCTTGCAATTTATCATTTACTTCTTCTGCTAACCGATCCAAATAGTTCCTAATTGGGAGGAGGGGGGTGGAGAATAAAAAAAAATTAGGAATAATGATTTTTCTCTATTTTTTCCTCTTATGTGTAATAAGAGGATGACACAAAGTAATGAATAAGGATGACACAAAGTAATGAATAGGTTATGCATAGGTAGACACTATTCATTACTTATAATCTAAAAATTGTTATTTTTTGCATCAATGTTGTTCAAGGTAAGATTACTCAATAAATGTTGGAATTTTCTTAACAGTGGAAATTTGTAGTCATTTTTATTAATATTTTTGGAATAAGTTTGCTTTCAGAGTTAATTAAGATCTTATAGGAAAGAATGTCAAAGTTATGCTTTTTTTTTGAGTTGGAGTCTCACTGTCGCCCAGACTGGAGTGCAGAGTGCAGTGGCCGCTCCCAGCCACTGCAGCCTCGACCTGCTGGGCTCCGGTGATCCTTCTGCCTCCGCCTTCCAAGTAGCTGGAACTATAGGCACACGCTACCACGCCCAGCTCATTTTAAAAATTTTATTGTAGAGATGAGGTCTCGCCTGCCCAGGTGGGTCTGGAACCCACGGGCTCAGGCAATTCACTCACCTCAGCCTCCCAAAGGTGCGGGATTACAGGCTGAGCCACCAAGCCTGGCTCAAGTTATGTTTTATAATGCTTTAAGATAACAGGAAAAAATTAAAGTTTATATTATTTCTAAATATTGCATACAATTAAGCACTTACTTTTTTTTTTAATTTGAGATGGGGTCTTTTTATGTTGCCCAGGCTGGTTTCAAACTCCTGGGCAAAAGCTATCCTCCTGCCTCAGATCCCAGAGTAGCTGGGATTACAGGCACGCACCACCGCTCCTTAGTTTCTAAGTGGAATAATCCTTCTAATAAAAATCAGCACTGTAAGAGTTGTAAATGAAATGCCCAATCGGTCATAACTGGCCTAATTTCAGCACTATTTCAAAAAGAAAAAAGAAAAGAAAAAACAAAGTGCTTTTAAATATTGTATTTTATTGTACTTACTCATCTATCAGTTGTCCCAGCACTAGCTGAACATGCTTTTCTGATTTAACAATGTCACCAATTCTATTTTCAATATGAGTCAGGTCCACATTAATTACCTGGAAAACAAATACAAATTCTATTAGTGATAAGTATGTATCGTTTCTTAAGTTTGAAATTATACTTTTAGAATTATACTTTTTAAGAAATAGTTTACTCTTGAATTTTTCATTGACTTGAAATACTGCAAAAAGCATTGGTCAAATAAAAAATTAGCGGCTACTTGCTTATTTACTTTCAGTTTCATAGAATTGCACTTTCACTTGCTAGGAAAGTTTATATTAAGCAGTAAATTACATATTCATATTCATATAATAGACTTGCATATAGAGTACTTTGGTGATAATGTGCATTTACATTTTTTGAAAATATATTCTACCTCTTTTTATATTCTCTATTACTTCTACATACTAAAAACACATAAACATTAAACTGTAGGGATTTTTCTCACCAAATTATATAAACTGACAATTACATAAATGACAAATATGAGTTTATTTGGTAAAAAATAAAGAAACAGCAAGTCAGCTGGGAAAGGAGAACGTATTAAATCATTTCAACATATCAGAACCTATTAAATTGATTCAGTGTATCAGTGAGGGTTATATAGCTATTTCTTATAAACACTACATAAAATACCAGTAGTAGTGAATACCTTTTAAGACAACGAACAAATTCATGGTATTAAAATATTGTGAAATCAAAGCAAAAATTTTATAAATTTAAAATTTACCTGTTGTAGATCAACAATATTTACTCGACCTTTAAAAAAAAGACATTCATTTATTTTAAATTATGTATAAGTACACCAACGCCAAACTTTAAACTCTAACAGATGTAAGTTCTGGACAGTGGAAGCACTTCTACAAAGAACATAGAGCCACAATAATTAATAACTTCAAATATATAAACCATTAGCTGATAGCTGAGTAAGACTTCGTGGCTGAATTTACTTTTAAAGTTTTTGTTGTTGTTGTTTTAAATTACATCAAGCCAATTACAAGCATTAATTGACACACAAGTTAGCTGGATCTATGGAGGGTATTCATTTTCCTTCACAACTCAGAATTTACCTACTGTGATCAAAGAGATATTGACAATTAAATTAAGATGAACTTTTTTCAATTATCTGAGATTGAAAGGTAGGTTTCTACCTATCAGCAAAAGAAATTCTTTTAAATATTTTCAATTACAGTTCATATTTTATCAGCACTATGCTGGAAGATAAAAAATGCAACAAACTGCAAAGTTATCCTCTGATACCATCTAATGAAGAGTTGCTTTCATAGTTGCTTCTAATCAGTGTCCAAATTTGCTCAGAAGTTCAAATTTTTATTTTATGTTTTGTTATAGATATGTGGAGTACAAATAAGGATTAGTTACACAAACAGGCTTTGTGAAGGTGAAGTTTGGACTTCCAACTGGTTTAGGATCTGGTACCCACTTTTTGTATGCTCCTATAATTGCACTTTTAATACAGTATGCTGGGTGTAACACCACAGTGAACTCAGTTATTTAATTTGTAAATAGATGTAAGCCTCAAAGAGAAAAGTATGGTAACACACCCTCGATTTTCACAAATCCATAATCCTTTAAAATCTTTAAAAATCTCTGTTCCCCCTTCAAAATTTACCACATGATAACAGGCAGCTCATGCAATACATTAACTGGAAAAAGAAAGTCAATTAATACACAAATGGTACATATAACTCAAAATAATAAAAATACTGTTGTGTAATGTGATAATATTTGAGCTCATTTAAAATATGTGTCTATGCTTACACGAACCCAGTAAAAATATTAAGGCTGATTACCAAACTAACAATTGAAAAGGGTATCTTACAACCTCCAAACAATTTACTTAATTATAGCTTTAAGGTGTTTTTTCCCCCCTTTCAAAAATCCTAGGAAAAAATACTAGAGAATTACTTACCACCTCGGACATGTAGCTCATCTCTCATTTCTTTACTAATTTGGGCTGGAGTGATGTATTCCTTTCCATCAAGTGTATGAACTACTTCTAGCTGTTTCTGAGCAATCAATTTATTTACAATCTCAATGCAATTCCGCTCTGACAACCTGAGGGAAAGAAGAAAAGTTACGTTTTAAAAGTGCCCCCGATAAACTGATGCTCAATACACTTAAAGTAAAATATAAAGGCAGGCTTTTAAAAAGTGTGTGTAAAGAGTCAGTAACTCCTACATCACAAAATCTGTATCTTTCACTGATTCAATAAAAACAAAAAACAAACTCTAGAGGAAGCTGGTTTACATACACTTTAATCATTTACTTATTTGCTACACATCATTCTATTAAAAATTTCGGGTTTGATGTCTCTTCTAGGCCTGTTTCCAACCTTCAAACCTTGACAGCAAACTGAGGACACACTATTTAAAAAACCCTGCTCTATTGTTACTTCAATTTCCGGTTTCATCAGACGTTTACATTAAATGCATAACTGCCTCACTCAGACATGTGGTCTGCAGGTAGGGACCGAAGGTGAGTGGGTTTGCATAAAATGTCAGTGCCCTGGAACCCTAACGTGGACAGACGGGGTCATGGGTCCAGCCTAGATGACCCTTCGGGCTGAACACTGTTACAGGGTCGACATGCTCTTTGCGAAGTACTGTATTTGGGGCTTAACCTCGCCTTCCAAGCTCATGCTAGGTCAGGAAGTGTGTGACAGACGAGAGGCCACGGTGACCTGGCTGCGAGTGGGCGAGGACGGGTCAGAGGAACACTCCGGGAAGGCCGTCCGGAGTCACCGGCCTCGGCCGTGGCGGGGCCGGGGACCGGGGGCCGCGGACGTCGCAGGCTGCGGGTTTCCCCGCGGGGCCCTGCACTCGGAACTGCGACCCAGGCGTGGGCGGGGAAAGGAGGGACCGGGAGCGAGAGGACGCGGGAATACCGGGCAGGGGATGCAGAGTCCCCACACCAGGCCTGTCCGCCCAGGGACCGACAGGGGCTCCACAATGGAGAGGGAGGGTCGGGCACCTCTGCGTGGCCTCGGCGAACTGCGCCCGCTGGAAGTCGGCCGCCAACCGCCTAATCTCGTCCCAGGCGTCCGCCATCACGGCCCGACTCGCCAAGACGCGGAGGCACCGCAGCCACGTCAGCCCACAGCCGCCGG